>NC_072379.2:124837205-125141764 GCF_028885625.2 Pongo pygmaeus
TTTTATTTAATTGTGGCAAGCAACTCATTTTAGTTTGAGGATAAAGTAGAACTGGAATTATTTATATCTGAAACTGAAAGCACTGGTGACTGAAACTTTAAACACTAAACAAAACGATGCTTAAAACTACTGAATCCTTATTTATTCACTGTAACTGTCTTAATATGAAAGCTCTGGGAAGCCAGGGGCCTTTGCATTTGAATGGTTTGTTTTCATGTATTGGAGAATTAAATCATAAAGAATGTGAGGCCAGGCATATCGTGTTTGAAATCCCAGGTTCCAGAGTTGTGTGATTTAGGAAAGTTACTCAACCTGTTTTATTTTTTCTAAATTTTCATATATTTTAATAAATAACTTAGAAAAGACTTAATATAGAAAATTTTTCTGAAGATTAATTTTGGCATTTTAAAAACAAAGAACAGGCAAAGTGCTAACAGAGCAGGAGCATCACCATCTTGGACAAGCACTGCCATTTTAAAGCTCCCCTTGATCAAAAACTTTCTAAATCCTTAGCCTAATAGCTAAGGTCAGCATGACCATAAACCACAAATGACGCCTTTGACCAGAAACATTCCAACCCTAAGATAAACTCTTCCCTGACTAAAGACATGCCAGCCCGAGACAACCTCCCCACTGGCCAGAGAGATGTCAGCCCCAAGATAACCTCCCCTCTGACCGGACATTCCAGCCCCGTAATCAACTTCTCCATATAGAAACATTCCAAGCCTGTGATAAGCTCTCTCACCCTAAAACCTTTAAATATTCTTAATCTGTAAGAGAGAGTGCTCTTGACAGAAATCGGACAGAAGCCCCTCTAAGGTTTATTCTCCAAAATAAACCCTGTCTTTTACTGTTGAGCTGCTTTCCGTGTATCTTTCCTCTTTCTTTAACTCTTACAAGTGTCTAGCATGAAGTTAACTTTGGATAGTCTTCCCCTGGCCACCCCTGCATCTCACACTGGGATTTGGAGTTTACACTTAAATTCATTATTTTGTAGCAACTACATCTGTAAAGCATTCTAGGGAAAGAAAAGACATGGAACACATTTTTGAATATAAAATAAATATAGAAAAAAATTGGCACACTTTGTCTAACACAGAAAAGAATCATGTAGTAAAAGAAGCCTTACAAATATGGCACCTATGAAAGGAGCTGCATGTTGTGGGCTTGTTATGAAAATTTTGTCAAAATATACAAACCTTTTGAGTTTCAGGGAGAAATATCCACATAATTTTTAAATTCTATAAATATTTACTAAATACTATTATTCTGGGTAAATGAAATAAATATTCCAATGAGACATTAAGAGGTTAAATAATAGTGTTGCTAAAATATCAAGTTCAGATAATAATTTTATGGGAAACAAAAAAAATCACTTGTAATTTCCTTTAGTAACTCATTTTATCTAAAAGAGTATTATTATTACATGGCCATGTTTGTGCATTCTGCACATCAATTTTATGAAATAGGCAAATGGCCAGACTTCTTGTGCCAGTAATTAATGTGGACATTTTTGAAGTATCCCTTCTAGTTTCTACCACCCATGTATTTAGTAGGGTAAAATAACTGATTGCAATGGCAACCGGACTCACGAAGAATGTTCCATTGTGTTTACTATATGACTTCACTCAAACTGAAAATTAAGTGAAACACTTCAAAAATATTTTCATTGTAGAGAACACTTGGACACAGAGTGGGGAACTGTCGTGGGGTGGGAGGAGGGGGGAGGGATAGCATTAGGAGATATACCTAATGTAAATGACAAGTTAATGGGTGCAGCACACCAACATGGCACATGTATACATATGTAACAAACCTGCACGTTGTGCACATGTACCATAGAACTTAAAGTATAATAAAAAATAAAAACAAATAAAAATAAAAATATTTTCATTGTAATAGACTGAATAAAATAGTTTAAACAATTATCCAAGAAGTATATCCATTTAAAAGCCTTCATTCTTCAACATAAAGTAACTAAAATATTTTCTCATTTAGAATAGATGTTATATGATGGGGACCTTACTTTATCTGTGTTAGAAAACATCATAGCATAGTGTTTGAGAGCACAGAGTTTTACATTTGGTTTGATAGGCCAGAATTTAATCCCTTACTGCATGAATTTGGGCATATTGCTTAAATTCTCTGAGTTTCAGTTTTTTTATCTTTGAAATCAAACTTAAAAGGGTTTTTGTGAGAATCAAATTACCTAATTCATTTAAAATGCATAGCACATTATGTGGAACATGCCAAGGATTTGATAAGCAATATCTATTGATGTTTATATATTATGTATTATTTATATTATAAATTATTATTTTATGTTGTCAATTTAGTTTTAAGCCCATTTAAAGAAACACAATACTGCATTAGCATTAGAACTGATTTCTATAAATGAGTAAAGTGGTGATAGGCATTCTACTAAATTTTAATATTCCACAAGTAATTACTTTTTTTGTTTGTTTTTTTGCAGTAGCAAATTTCATTAGATACAGTGGTGGGTGCCTTCTTAGGACAAAATTTTGAAAAACTGTTCATCTTTTCACATATAACATAAAAAAACAGGGCTTCTAATTTATTCATTTATTTGGTTTGCCATTTGTTTATAGTATTTCCTATATTCCATAACTTTTATCACATGAGAAAAATGGATTAAACAACAATGAAAAATTCTTACATAATTTTCAGAGTCCCATGATTTCTTGTACTATTTTGCTAAAATTCAAGGTCCTCTTCTTTTTTTTTTTTTTTTTTTTTGAGATGGAGCCTGGCTCTGTCACCCAGGCTGGAGTGCAGTGGCAAGATCTTAGCTAGCTGCAACCTCCGCCTCCCAGATTCAAGCGATTCTCCTGCCTCAGTCTCCCGAGTAGCTGGGATTACAGGTGCCTGCCACCACGCCCAGCTAAATTTTGTATTTTTAGTAGAGACAGAATTTCACCATGTTGGCCAGGCTGGTCTCATCCTCCTGACCTCAGGTGATCTGCCCACCTTGGCCTCCCAAAGTGCTGGGATTACAGGCATGAGCCACTGCGCCAAGCCTCAGGGCCCTCTTTCTTTAAAATAAATTTTGTGCATATTTGAGACTTACCAATTGATGTTATGGGATACATATAGATAGTAAAATGGTTACTACAGTAAAGAAGATTAACGTATCTATCATCTCACACATTTACCTATTTGTGTGACAAGAATAGTTAAAATCTACTTATTTACAAAGATCCCTAAAACAATGCAATTTTATTAACTTTAGTCTTCATGCTGTATATTAATCTCTAAACTTGTTCATCCTACATGTCTACTATTTTGTCTCATTTCACCTTTATCTCTCTATTTCCTTCCCCTGAAATAAGAGAAAAGGAAGAGGAGCATTTGAGTAAATGAAGAAAAAAAATCACCTCTAGATCTTAATTCAATGAATTGTTAGAGAGCACTTCATGCTATAAATGATAAATAACTTGTGTGATTATAAATAGCTTCAGCCATAATTCCAGTTGCTTTTGTTATGTAGGTGAATGTAGTGCAGCTTTATTTTGATATTAATAAGTTTCAAAAGCTATGTTTTAGAATAAATATAAAACAGTAAGTATTAGGAAAGCTATTAACAATAAAATGTGTGCTGTACTTCTATAATGGAAATGTGAAATGCGAGAACAAGAAATGTACTACTAACTAGTTTCTACACAAGATAATGTTACTTGTCAAATATCATAAAATAGTAATTTCCTTTGGAAAGAGATCCCTAAGGTAAATTTTTATTAGTTTGACAGCATTCTGTTTTCAAAATCATTATTATTATCCTGGAACTATTAACAATTACCTATTGTGTGAGAATCAAAAAAGAAAGAGATCTCCTTTTAAAAAATATAGTAAAATAATGAGATTGCTCAATTTTTGTTTTATTCATGTAAGATGATGTGTTGTCTATCCCAGATAAGTCTACAGAAGACAAAAAAGAAGAGTCTCATCAGAATTCTGATGGTTATTTTGAGAATTAAAAAAGTACCAGATTTTAGTGTTTTTAAAAAATGAGTTATATTTGCTTATGGGAAGGACATTAGGGAATATTTTTCAAAGGCACAACATTTTGGGCTCTACACAAAGATATCAGAAAAGGCTGACATAGATTTTTAATCAGGAAATAAACTTCAAGAGCTATTTAATAGTATTTGTGCCTAACAAAAGTCAAAAAAAAGAGAGATGAGTAGGTTTATCTTAAAGTATTTCTGTTGACTATCATGTTAATTTTGAACAAATGCAAGTTTTTAAAAAATAATTTCCTAAATTTTGAATGGTTCTTTCCTTTCACAAATCATAATATAGAACATAAAGTGTACAAGAGCCAAAGAAAAAGACCATTGTAAAGGAATTTTCAAAATAGTACTACAAAATACAGTAAGATGGATGCAATCTACAACTAAGGCAAAATAAAAACAGTCTAGACAAGTGTTAAATGCTATGAGTTCTTTGAGAAATTTTGACCGTCTTCAGTATCACAACTGAAATTAGATAATGAAGAGTTTAACTGGACTAACTAAACCTTAGACGGTACTTTGACGCCATGGTGCCTGCTGGTAGCATAGAAGTGTATATGTATATACTGTAATCTCATAAACCCAACCTTGGAAATTGTCTTTCCGAAAAGTTTATATAAAACCAAATGTCCTTTTATACTTTAATATAATTTATACTTCTTAAGTTTTCCCTTTTCCAGCAACTCTGAAAAGCAGATGATACTAGAAAAGAGCCTGCATTTGTTTGTTGTCAGAGGTGTCATATATAGATCCAGTTACCCTTTGTAGATCATGTACCCAGTTAGCAGACCTAAGAAAGTGCCCCGTGAGGCTGGGGGAAATATATTCTACTAAGCATCATAACTTCAAAGGTGAATCAAATACCAAGTTGAAAAATTCTAAGTAGCAAATATTCAGAAGGTAAAATTGTACAGTTTAACTTACCAAAGTCATGCCTGAAAATGAAAATTCCTAGGAAAAACAGAATTCAGCTTAGTCATAACTAATGAAATATTCGATGTGATAAAATAATCATATAAAGCCCATTATACCAAGAAAAATAAGAAGGAAATATACACCAAAATAATAAGCCATGTGTATATATTTTCCAGTTAGTCTAGGCCAGTGGGACAGTTTACCCTAATTCTGTTAATGGATGTATCTTTTTAAACCTTCCCAACAAAGGTGCTCTTTAAACACTCTTATAACCAAGAGTCAATTAAATTTATCAATAACCACAGTGAAAAATGGGGCTTGGGTATTGCTATTGACTGAATCTTTATGTCTTTCCCAAATTCATATATTGAAATATATCCAGTGTGATGATATTTGGAAGTGAGGCCTGTGGGAGGTGATTAGAGAATAAGGGAAGAGCCTTCATGAATGACATTAGTGCCCTTATAAAAGAGACACAGAGCCCAGCCTGGCCAATATGGTGAAACACCATTTCTACTACAAATAGAAAAATTAGCTAGGTGTGGTGGCAGGCACCTGTAGTCCCAGATATTGGGGAGGCTGAGGCAGGAGAATCACTTGAACCTGGGAGGCAGAAGTTGCAGTGAGCTGAGATCACACCACTGCACTCCAGCCTGGGCAACAGAGCGAGACTCCGTCTCAAAAAAAAAGAGACACAGAAAGCTCCTTCACTTCTTCAACTATGTGAAGACAGTGAAAAGACAGCTGTCTCTGAATAAGGAAGTAGGCCTACACCAGCCACCAAATCTGCCAGTGACTTCATCTTAGACTTTCCAGCCTTCAAAACTGTGGGAAATAAATTTCTGTTGTTTGTAAGACACTCAGTCTGTAGTGTTCTTTTATAACAGCTTGAACAAATCAAGATGAGCATTAAAGCAGTGAACAATTATTTTCCTTGCTCTCAACTGAGGAAATATTAAAACAATTCTACTTCAAAATTATTAAAACACATTAATGATTCCTATATAGAAATAATTAACTATATCAGATTTGTGACCAATACCAAGACCTCTAGAAAAGTTGTTTTTATATAACTACTTGACAAATTACCTGTAGCTAGATGTAAATGCAGCACTTGCCTAAGATATTTGAAAGAATGCCAAGAAAAACTGTGCAGATGTTAGTAAATTTTGTCAGTACATCGTATCTGTTAAACTGATTGCCTTTATGATTTCTGCTGAAATATTAGATAGAAGGAACCATCAGACTAAAACTGTCCTTCCATACTTAGAAAATTGGTATAACTTATGATAAAATATAGATTCCACAACTGCAGGAATTTGAGGGTAAGAGTTAAGAATTGGAGGAGAAATCATCTGTGATTACTGTCATTGTGTGAGGACTGTGGTAGATGGAATTAAAGGAGCAACTAGTCAACATAGCTCTGCTTTCTGCAATTAAAATAAATAGAAGATTTTTAGCACAAACTTTAATTTAAAAAGTAAGGAGTAATTAATTAATTTCCTTTTTCCAGAGATAGTTTTAGATCCAAGAAACACATGGTATGAATTTATTCAATCAATGTTTATTGAGCATGCTGCTATCTCCTTGGCACTGTGGTAGACAAAGAACATACAAATAGAGCTTAAATTCTTAACCTCAACAAATTCACAGTTAGTAAAACAAATAAATAAATGAATTATATAGTATGTCTAACACTACAATTGTGATATATACAAAGTGCTAAGGGTAAATAGAAGTGGTTGTAGTTAATAATGTAGAAAAGGAATAAATAGCTTCATGGAAATGGTAGCATTGGGAAGAGAAAAAAATGGGGCTTGGGCATTGCTATCAACTGAATCTTTATGTCCCTCCAGAATTCGTATTTTGAAACCTAATCTCCAATGGAAAGAGGGGCGGCATTCTTTATGCAGGAAAAAGAAGGTGAACAGGCATTAAAAGCAGAGACACAAAGTATATAGAGTCTAGAAAAAGTTCTGTGTGTAAGATGGGAGACTCTCAAAATGGAATCTATAGGAATCAGAAGTTGAATTTCTTAATGTCAAGTACATTGCTGCTGTAGTTGTTTGATTTTATTACTGATGAGTCCTTGAAAATTGTAAACATTTTGAATAGCACAATTAGTGTTTTAGAGGATAAATCTTAAACAATGTGAAGTGTAAACCTGGGGCAGTCAAAGAAGGGGGTTAGTAGCTAACCTGTAAAATGGAAATGGAGAGGCTGCCAACTGTCTGGATTTGAGAAAAGAGAGGGAACTTTCAAGAACACTCTTGTCATACATTGCCAGATGATAGTCAGGTTTTAAAAACACTGCCCTACATCATGGTGGCGTGTTTATTGAGCAGTGATCTATAAATATTTTTTGGCCAAATAAAGAGGGTGAAGATGAACATAATATAAGCCAATATAATAACACATTGAATTAGGTTGAACACTTCTAATTCAATGTGCTACTGTACGCTAAAAGAAAAAGTAGGTCCACAAAATGTTGAACACCCTTAAAAAGTTTTATGAAAATAAACAAAATGCTTTTATATTTTATTTTTATATTTTATAATATAAAAATTTTTTATTTTATATATCAACTTTTAATGTAATAAAAACAGTTGTTACATATGTTTTTACTAATAAAACATGTAAAAAGTACATAACTTTTTACATAAATGAAAAAATAAAAAATATATTTATATTTTATATTTTATTTATAACTTTTTACAATATCAAGATGCAGCTCCACCTGGAATTCTGTTCAGATCTCATCAAAGTAGATAGTTTGGAGCTACAAAGTATATAGGGAAGGTAAACTAAAATTATGTAAAGCATAGATCAATGCAAAGGAAATGACTTCTCAATGAGGACAGGTTGAAAAGATTGAGTCTGAAAGAAAGCTCTGTAGAAATGTAAAGGAAACATATAAAATATAAGAATTAAGAGACAGGATCATAAAACATGAAAGATGCTAATTTAACACTACAAATTGTAAACAGTATATTTTAGAACAGATATTAAATTCAAGAAAACCATTTACTTGGAGAATGATATACATTGAAGTTTTAATTACAAGAATAATTTAGATACATTTGAGTGTGAAAGATTTGCAGTGTGAACTACACAGATAACATAGAGGAAATACCCTGACATCTATGTCAAACCATGTTTTCTACTGTCCCAGATCCCATTTCCTCATTCCCTCAAGGTCAGGAGGGTCATTCCAACATTTCTCCTTTCTCTCTCCTACATCATTTTTTCCCATATATTTCATTTCCATCAATGTGCAGCCAGTTATAATTTTGTATATTTTTAAAATGTTTTCTGTAAAAAGCATTACTTTCTTTAGGCCATTATTCCATTTGTCTATACCCCTTAGAATATTTCTGGAAAGAATTATCTAAATTCACTGCCGTTATTTCTCTTCTTTTATCACCTCAATTTTTAAAATGAACACTTTACATACATATAAAAAACTGCATAAAATCGTGAGTGTTCCATTCAATGCATTTTCACAAAATAAAATCCTAGTGTAAACATGAACAAATTTAAAAATGCAAAACAATAAAACTCTATCTCCACTCCCAACCATTTTTGCACCTAGTCACAATCCATCTTTTATTTTCTTAAATAAGTTCTTATTCCACTGATAAGCTTCCGATTTTTCAAACATCATATACATGGAAGGTAATATTACTGCAATTAGGTTCTTTTTTTAACTTCACCATTTTAGAGGTGTATGGTGATATCTCATTGACAGCTTCATGTAATTAATGAGGTAATCTATATCTATATGGCTAAACGAGGACCCTAGCAACTTTTCATTATTTTTTTGGCCATTTGAATATTTTCTTTTATGAAGTACCCAGTTACTGTACACGTTTTTTACTCATTTGTAATTAAATATTTTTTATTTTGATTAATTTATATGGATTTCAATTATTCTGGATATAAGGTTTTATCAATTATATGATTGCAAATACCTTCTCTAATTTGTGGCTTGCCCTTTAACTCTCCTAATAGTATATATGGATAAATAAAGATCTTCAATTTAATTAGGCCTATTTACCAAATATTTAGAGTCCTCTTTACAAAAAAAAATTACGACGCAGTGATTATAAAGATTTTTGCCTATGTTATTTTCCAGAATTTTTTTACTTGTCACTTATTAATCTATAATCTACCTGGAATTGATATTTGTATGGATTGTAGATGAAGGGGCTCAATTTTTTTTTGGCTGTTTACTTTGTTTTTTATATATATACACGTATATACATATATATGTACATACGTGTATATACGTGTATATATATGTATATATGTATATGTATATATGTGTATATATGTATATATGTATATATACGTATACGTATATATGTATATATACGTATATGTATATATGTATATATGTATATATGTATATATACGTATATGTATATATGTATGTTATATACACATATACGTATATATACGTGTATATGTATATATGTATATATACATATGTATATTATATACGCATATAATATATACATATGTATGTTATATATGCATATAACATACATATGTATATTATACACGCATGTGACATACCTGTATGTATGTCATACACGCATGTGACATACCTGTATGTATGTCATACACGCATGTGACATACCTGTATGTATGTCATACACACATGTGACATACCTGTATGTATGTCATACACGCATGTGACATACCTGTATGTCATACACGCATGTGACATACCTGTATGTCATACACGCATGTGACATACCTGTATGTATGTCATACACGCATGTGACATACCTGTATGTATGTTAGATGCGCATATAATACACATGTATGTATATTATATGTGTACATATATACATATCTGTATATTATATACACATATACATATATGTATATTATATGTACATATATACATATATGTATATTATATGTACATATACACATATCTGCATATTATATACACATATATACATATGTGTATAATATAATATATAATATATAATATACATATATGTATATGATATATATTATATATGTATAATATACATATGTGTATATTATATGTGCACATATACATGTGTGTATATTATATGTACATATATACATATGTGTATATATGATATATGTATACATATGTGTGTATATATAATATATACATATATACATATATACACATATACATATATACGTATATACACATATACATATATACATATATACACATATATGTATATATAATATATACATATATATTTTGTATATATATGTATTATATATGTATTATATATAATATATATACGTGTATATGTATATGTATAATATACATATACTTTTTTTTTTGAGACAGAGTCTCACTCGGTCACCCAGCAGACTGGAGTGCAGTGATGCGATCTTGGCTCACTGCATCCTCCACCTCCCAGGTTCACATGATTCTCCTGCTTCAGCCTCCCAACTAGCTGGAATTACAGGTTCTCATCACCACACTCAGATAATTTTTTTAAATAATTTTTATAGAGAAGGTGTTTCACCATGTTGGCCAGGCTGGAAAACAACCTGCTACTTTGGTTTCATTTATTGCTTTTCCCACTGCTCTGTGGAACCAACTCTGTCAGAAATCCACGGTCCATATGCGTGTGGGCCTGTTTTGGAATTCACCATTCTAGTTAGTGATTATTTGTATAGTCTTTTGACATTACTACAGTGCTTTAATGACTAAACTCTGTAAGAAATCTTGATATCTGGCAGTAAAAGTTGTCTAATTTTGTTATTATTCTTCTAGTATTTTCCTGAATATGTGCCTTGGCTCATTCCATTTGCATATATATTTTATATGCCTATATGTTTTATGCAAATAGAATGAACTACGACTCATATTCACTTTCTTTAAATAAATCTGTAACTGTGACTATGATTCCATTAATCAATAGGTCACTTCAAGGGGAATAGTTAACTTTCCACCACTGAGACTTCAAATACATGAACATTAACTATTTAGATCTTCTTAAATTTTTCTAAATATTGTTATTTCATTTTCTGAATAGAAATTATATTGTGTCATTATATTGTATCACTATATATCTTTCTGTGAAATTTATGGGTTTTTTGGTATAGTTTTCTTTTAAATAAATTTTCTTTTCTAATTTTTTGTTGCTAGTGATATGGTTTGGCTCTGTGTCTCCATCGAAGTCTCTTCTAGAATTATAATTCCCATAATTCCCACGTGCTGAGGATGGGACCTGGTGGGTGGTGATTGGCTCATGGAGGTGGTTTCCCCCATGCTGTTCTCATGATAGCGAGTGAGTTCTCATGAGATCTGATGGTTTTATAAGTGTTTGACCGTTCCTCCTTCACACACACACTCTCTCTCTCCTGCCACCTTGTGAAGAAGTTGCCTGCTTCCCCTTGGGCTTCTGCCATGATTGCAAGTTTCCTGAGGCTTCCCCAGCCATGCAGAGCTGCAAATCAATTAAACCTCTTTCCTTTATAAGTTACCCAGCCTTGGGTATTTATTTATGGCAGTGTGAGAACAGACTAATATAGCTAGTAAATGAAAGTAAATTTTTTTAATATAGTTTATGATATGTAATGGCTTTGCTAAATTTTCTTGTTATTTGCAAATTCTATTGCATTTTCTATATGCTCAATATCTCAAATAACCAGAGCATCATTTTTTTTTCCTTTCTGAGGCTTACGTTTAACTTTCTTGCCTTATTTCTCTTAATATATTTTGAAGGCAATCTTAATGGGCATCCTTATCATGTTCCTGTTTACAGAGAGAATGCTTTTAATATTTTGCCCTTAATCATGAATCTTCCAGTGCTTTCTTTTTATAGATATTTCTTATCAAATAAGTTTTTTAATTTCCAAAGTTTTTTTTTCAGAAATAAGTATTAAATATTCGTTATTTTATTTCTAAGATAGGCAAGTGATTTTTCTTCATTTTTTGTTATTTTGGAGAATCACATTGTTTTCAATTTTATTTTAAACTAACTCACATTTGAAACTCATTTTTTATGTCTTATACTTTTATACATATTAGTACATTTATTTTTCTACATTTTAAAATGTTTTTGTCATTTATCTTCATGATATAAATTGGTCTGTAATTTTTTAATTTTAATTTTCTGATCCTATTTTGGTATCACCATTGTGTTGATTTTATAAAGAAAATTGAGAGCATTTCCAGTTTGTCTATTTCCTGAGTTATTTTATTTTATATTGATGCCATTCTTCATTAGATCTCCTACAACTTAATCTAATTAGGGATTGAGCTGATTTAAGCCTGGTTTTATGAGGCTGGGTGTATTTGCTCATAGAATTTATCCTTTGAGGATCACTGTCTGAAAGCTTTGTGTTTACCATAATTTCTTCCCTTTTTTCAGGCCCTAAACTCCAATTTATATCTCCCTAGTTGGTGAAAAATGCATGCCTGTCCCACTTTTTGGATTCTCTGATGCGTCTTATGAAATAGATGATGAATCAAGGGAAAAGCAACACAATGTCAGGCTCATCCTCTGTACTTTCTGTTTGTAAAGACTTTGGTCCTTGGACTGTCAACTACTCTGAGACTCAACTCAAGATTCCTGCAGATCAAGATTCTCAACCTCCCATTTGATCTATTTTTCCAGGTGTTATCTTCAGAAGGTCTGATCGTATATAAGCTAGTCAGCTTCAGATGTCTTCATTTTATTTTGAACTCACTCTTAAGAAGTTTTCATTTTGGGGCCGGGCGCGGGGGCTCACGCCTGTAATCCCAGCACTTTGGGAAGCCGATGCGGGAGCATCAGGAGGTCAGGAGATAGAGACCATCCCGGCTAACAAGGTGAAACCCCGTCTCTACTAAAAATACAAAAAAAAAAAAAAAATTAGCCGGGCGTGGTGGCAGGCGCCTGTAGTCCCAGCTACACAGGAGGCTAAGGCAGGAGAATGGCGTGAACCTGGGAGGTGGAGCTTGCAGTGAGCCGAGATCGCGCCACTGCACTCCAGCCTGGGCGACACAGCGAGACTCCATCTCAAAAAAACAAAACAAAACAAGAGGTTTTCATTTTTATGACTTTACTGAAATGACTTTTTTTATGGTCAGTTTTTATTTCCGAAATCTTACCCTCAGTTTTCCTCCAAACTAAGAGGCCACTTCCCACTCTCCTTTTCTTGTTCTTCCTCATGACCTCAACCTCTATGTATTTGAGCTTGGGATCAAAAGCTCCTCACAATTACTCTATCTATACTCACCCATAACACAGCTTCAATTACTACCTACATAATTACCAGTCTCATATCTACATTATCAGCCTCAGTCTTGCCCATGAGCTTGACATTGATATCCACCTGCCTCCTTGACGCTTCTGCTTATAAGTACCTCCTTCATACCATGCCCTAAATAGAAACTTTAATTCCCCTACTCCTTTCCACTTGTTTTTATTTTAATATTCTTCATCTCAGGTCTGAAATTTTCAATCTTATAAACACTCTTGTTTTTGTTTTCTTTTTGTAAACTTATTTCCTGCCCTAAATTTTATTTATGAACTTTTAAATAATATATCCACTCCCTACTCTTCTTCACCAAGGCTTCAAGGTCTTTCACTTGTTGTTTCTGTACCTCTGGTGTTCTTTCACCAGTTACCACCATGGCTTGACTCCTCACTTCCTTTAGGTGTTTGCTCAAATGTACTGTATAGGAATAAGGCTTTCCCTGAGCACCTAATAGAAAAATAGCAATCCTCTTTCCACAACCCATCCATTACATTCCCCTACTCCTTTTTTTCTCCACAGTGCTAAGTACCATCTGATATTTATTATTTTATTTATTTGTTTATTGACTATCTCCCACTACAAAAATGCAAACTCCAGGAGCCCACAGAATATATTACTTTGTTCATTACTGCATTTCCCTATTTGTAACACTGGAAATAATACATGGATAACTGAAACAGTGAATGAATAAAATAAAATTAGAAGACAGGAAAGCATTTCTAAGCTTTTAAAACCACCATTAAGTACAACAAAATGAAAAACTCATAAATCATGTTAAAATACTAACTGTAAGAAAATTAGTCTGGATAGACAATGATTCTGACATGGTACCATGCTTCTTTTGTTATTTTTCTACAGCAACTTCCAGTTTATCCTAAGCCTCTTTATGAGTTGACCATAATATATGTGTCTGAGAGGGGAAAAAGCATCTTGGAAGAGACAAATTCAGAGAAAAATCAAGCAGTTGTTATCGCAAACTCAGGGAAAAATCAAGCAATTGTTTCACCATTTTCTTCTTGATTCTTGTTTTGTTTGCCTATATTTTTCAGAAGCCAGTTGATTACATTGATGTAAACATTAAAGAGTAATCTTGTATTTGCCCCATATCAAACCATCTTATAGGTATTAACAGGATTTTTTTAAGCTGTTGTTACATCCGATGCTGCCACTGGTTAATTTTCATCTTTGTAAAGAGCTAGTGTTTTTCTTTTAATTAACACATAATAGAGAGTTGATATATATAAACAAACTGTGAAATAGTTCATGTTTCAGTAAAGCAATATTTACTAATGAAATATTCTTGACAAGGAAGATTCCTTAATGTGGAATTCAAAAATGCCTGCTGAAAATTGCTCCATTCTGTAAGATGCATACTTAAGTACAAATTGTGCTATTGTTTTTTGGTTAGGCATGGTATTATTTCATGCAGATATATGAGTGGCGTATAAAATGTATATAATGATACATAAAATGGGAGAAACATTTAATTTCTGAGAGCAGGAAAAAAAGATCATGCTTTGCAGTCACTGCAAAGCATGCCTGAATAATACATATATTGTAAGGAAAAGAGAAAAAGGAAATAAAACAGCTGTGAACAGAAGCACTTGGTATAGGAACATGTATCAATATAATACTTGGGAGGAAAAGGCCAATACTTAATAAGTAAATGTAATCAAAAGTAGATAAATACAATATAGATACTGGTGGTATCATAATAGCCTAAGATCTCTGCCATTCTAGCAAGAAATGAGCAGGAAGCCTATTAAAAATTGAATGTGGATGTCCACCAAGATAAAGCAGTCTAATTCAGTCTCGTGGCCTCTACCAAAAAAAGAACCAGACTATTACTCAGGAAACCAGAAAGGAAAACAAAAGAACTACTGAAGAATTAAAATATTTGGAAATATGCATGGAAAACGATTTCCTAGTCCCGCTTTGAAGAAATAAAATATGATAAAATACCCTTTTATAGATACAGAAATATAGTTTTATAAAACTGTGTCAATTGCGTTCAATCTCTAATAATTGTTTACACTATGTGCCTATTTGCCTACTATAAGGATTTGGATAAAATAATACATTTAGGAATTGTTAGAAGGGAGGTGAAAAGTTGGAGCTGATGAGGTTTAGGACATACTTCCTCAAAATATGGCACCTTGGCATTGAGAAAACAGCAGAGACAGAAGGTCTGTCTAACCTTCTCCTGCCATTCTCCCCTGAAGCAGGACATAAAAGAATTATCTGACCTTTCTCTAACGTAAGTCATAAGACTCTCATTTCAGAAGAGCCCTCCCTATACCTGGAGAAAAGGAATGAAGACACAGAGACACAAAGAAAAATCTGAAAATAAAAAAAAAAGGGCTCCAAGGGTTTTACGAGTTTATTACCATCATACCACCTTTTGTTCATCATATGTGGACATGACTGTCCACATTTCATCAAAACTGAGCATAAAATACAATTTTTCCTGTTTCTTTGGGTTTTCATTTCTGAATGCTCCCATGCCATGTAAAACTTACATTAAATACATTTGTATACTTTCATCTTGTTAATCCATACTTTGCTATAAGGGTCTCATCTACGAACTTAGCCACTGTTAAGAAAGTAAATTTATTTCTTTTACAGAGTAGAAGCGGAAACAATCAGATTGTGTTAATTTAGTGGAATCAGTGTGTACTTAGCATATGCTAGTTTCTTGGAGAAGGTCCCTTATTTAATCCCTACCAAAGTACTTTGAGTTGTACATTTTCATCCACTGTCTACAAAGGAGCACACCAATAATGATGTTAAGTGATATGTTAAAGGTCTTGTACATTAGGTGATGAAAATCAAATTCAAGCTACATGGTCTGAATTCATGTTTTTTAATTTTTTTTAGCAATACAAAAAAATCTGTATTGTATTCATCTACTTTTGATTACATTTACATATTAAGTATTGGTCTTTTCCTCCCAAGTATTATATTGATACATGTTTCTATACTAAGTGCTTCTGTTCACAGCTGTTTTATTTCCTTTTTCTCTTTTCCTTATGATGTGTATTATTCAACACATGCCTCATAATATCAAATGCTTTTAACCTGGAACAGGATTTGGTGGGGGAAGAGTATTTTTGACGTGGGCATATTACATTGATAATAGAGTCTCACCTATTTATTTTATTCAACCTAAATGAAAAATCACATCTGTAAGATGCAATAAACCAGGAATGAAATGTGTCCCTGAGTAACTTCGGGAAATTATACTGGCACTAAGATAAAATATTTCATCAATGATAAAAAATACAGTTTTCAGATATGCTGTACAGCAATAGTTCTTAGGTCTAGTTAGAAAAAGCAATGTGGCATTTTCCTTTAATTATGCCTACTTTTCTACAGCTTGTGTATACCCTCTGTCAAAAACATTTTATTATTCAAATTGACCTGGTGCAGTGGCTCATGCCTATAATCTCAGTACTTTGGGAGGTAAAGAAGGGGGGATTGATTGAGGCCAGGAGTTTCGGATCAGCCTGGACAACGCAGCAATACCTTACTCTACAAAATAAAAAAAAAAATTATCACGACACACCTGTAGTCCCAGCTGCTCAGGAGACTGAGGCAGAGGAATCCCTTAAACCCAGAAGTTGGAGGTTGAAGTTTGAGGCTGCACCACTGCTGCATTCCAACCTAGGATGCAGAAGGAGACCCTGTTCTCTAAAACAAATGTTATTCATATTATGTCATGAATGATGTAAACAAATGCTGAATACTGAAAAGTAGTTTCCATCATTAATATTGTTTTTGTATCAAATAATAGTGGTCAGAAAATTATATAAGGCAGAATTTGATATGAATAGGATTTAACTCCTTTTTCTTTTTTTCCTTTTTTCCTTTTCTTTTCTTTTTTTTCTTGAGACAGGCTATTGCTCTGTCATCCAGAGCAATCAGTGTCACAATCATGACCCACTGCAGCCTCGACCTCCTGGGCTCAAACAATCTCTCACCTCAGCCCCCAGAGTAGCTGGGACTGTAGGCATGTGCTGGCATGCCCTTCTAATTTTTTGCAGAGACAGGGTCTTTCTATGTTGCCCAGGCTAATCTTGAACTCTTTGACTCGGGCAGTCCTCCTGTCTTGGCCTCCCAAAGTGCTGGGATTAAAGGCATGAGCCACTGCATCTGGCCAGATTTCATTTCATTATAAAACAAATCACCTTGCCATGCTGACAAAGTACCAATATGGTTGTGTTAAGATTAATCTATTAGGAATCTCAGTGCCCCACCAAGCTTTATTTTTTTTTAATATTGAAAAGAGAAAAAGGAAAATTTAACCACACTAGATCACAAGGGACTGTTTGCCAAACCCTTTGGTATTTTAAAAAACCATGATCCATTATAAGAAATCATATGAAGAAACAGATATTTACTGAAAAATATTCAATGTGCCAGGTATGATTAGTGACTTGAGGACTGGGCTTAACAGCCAGAACAATATTTCTTTAGGTATTCTAGTCTTCTGTCTTCTGAAGTATCAGCAAAAGCTTTGAGTTTTAGTTCTCATAATGTACTCAATGTCTCATGAGTTAGTTCAAATGTAAGTACGACTCAATTCTCAGGTGTTGGTGAAAACCTTTAATAAAGTTAAAACTAAACAATAAAGGAAACATGGTAAGTATGACAACAACAAACACTTTCAAAACCTGCTGTGTGCTGGATGCCAGGTTAGTCTAGGTTCCTCCGATCTATCACTAAATTGTAAAACAAAAACCAGTATTTTATCCCTCTTGATCCTTTCCGGAATTATTTTTTACCTTACATAAAATTCCTACACCTATGTTCTGTTGTGGGTATGATGTCATATCATAAAATGTACAGGCTAATAAAAGAATAAATCCTAATTTGCATATATATATACATATTCATATTTAGTTTTTGGTATAAGAAAAATTTCCCAATAGAACTAGGCAGTAAAATTCCCATATCATAGAGTTCTAAGATCTGGAAGCTCAGCATCTTGATAGCAGAAAGGGGTTTATTAAATGTTACTTTATATTAAAGACAGTGAATGAAGAAGAAAGGACTAGAGTGACAGAATAGGATAATCTGATCAGAGGGCCATACCACTTTCCTAATATAAATTCTTTCTTAAAAGTGCCAAATAAAAGAGGCTATTCAATTGTAGTAGCTGTGTTTTTAGTATTCCTTATGAAGGTAATACATAAACACAATTAGTTTTGAATAATATTTGAAAAACTTATATGCTCTTCAAGGAATCCAGAACCTAGTATTCAAAATATATTAATCTATTACAATCTATTTTACATGAAGAAAAATGAAAATAAAATTTAGAGTGACAAAACTACATAGTTAGTTAATGGTAGAATTTGAGCTGGAATATTTATTTTCCAAATTTCTATTCACATGTTATTTCATTTATTTATTCCATATTGAATATGTATAACATGTTGAATAATATAAACATTTTGTAAACTAAGCAATATAAGATTAGGCTATAGTTTAGAATACATTCATTTGTTTAAGAATAAAGATACAAAGAACCTAAGACATTTTGTTAAATTACTAATCCAAAGACAAATATGATAGTGGCTTAACACAGAAGAGTAGTAGTGGGTGTTTGAGTCCAAGATTCAACAGCACTCAATAAATTGGATGTGAACAGCAGTTATGAAGATAAGGGGACCATATACTATTCAAGTTTCTGACCTGGACAGTTGAGAAGACACCAACATGATTATTTTATACTTAGAACATGAGAATAAGATTGGTGGGAGATTATTCATTTTGTACTTTCATTTGAGGAATATATATGGGGTATCTAAGTGCAGTTGGATAGCTGGGTCTCAAGCTCAAAGAGAGACATCTGGGCCTGAGATTTAACTTAAAATTTAAGTGGTATATAAATTGTATTTGAGCACAGAGATTGGTAGAATGATATTGTGATCCTATGAAACATATCAACTACCAATTTGAGTGAGAAGCAGATGTCAAGGAAAAAGAACACAAGATTTAAAAATCAAAAAGAAACAAAACAATGATATTTTTCTGAAAGTGTTTCAGAAGAAGATTATTTTCACAGATAGAATGTACCTCAGAGACTAAGAGTAAAATTGAAAAGCATGTATTGGTGATAGCAGCAAAAACATATGGGTGAATTTAAAAACAATATTTCTCATGCAGTGGTTAAGAAGAAGCCATAAACTTCTGAACTAGACTGATGAACTTGATTGAGGTACGAATGTGAGGTGAAGAAGTAGAAAAATGATGGGAGAAACCGTGTTCAAGGAATGGGACCATGAAGATGAAGACATAGAGAAGGTAGTAGCTGACTACTCACATAGAGATAAATGTGGCAGCCCTGAGAATGCAACTAGTGTACCTCCTACTACCAGGAGCACAAGTGACAAAGAACCCCAGCAGCTGATCTTTAAAATTCATTGCAGCGTCTGCATCCAGGCCACACCTTCTATAGGCTTTATCTCACCAATAACTGAGTGTGGCAGGGATGGATCTCAAGTAGACCATTTCTGGCCTACAGAGGTTGACACTGGCTCAAGCACTCCTTGATGACTTTGTCAAACTTTTTCGTAAGTGACTTTATTGAGGAATAAGTGATATACACATTTTCTTAAACTGCGCGTATTTAATGTTCACATTTTTATGAGTTTGGACATATGCATAAACCTGTGAAACCATCACCACAGTCAAGATGAAAGATGTATTTATCACTTCCAAAAGTTCCCCTGTGTTCCTCTCTGTTTTTATGGTATAAGCACTTATAATGAGATCTACCTCATTAGCAAATTTTTAAGTGCACAATGCAGTATTGTTGATATAGGCACTAAGTGATACAGTGATTCATCTAGCATAACTGAAACTTTATACCAATTGACAAAGACTTCCCATTTCCCTCTTCCCCTGACCCCTGGTAACCACTGTTCTATTCTCTGCTTCTATGAGTTTGACTATTTTAAGTACTTCATATAAATAAAATAATACAGAATTTGTTATTCTGTGACTGGCTTATTTCACTGAGCATATTGCCCTTTGGGTTTATCCATGTTGTTGCCAATGACAGGGTTTTCACCTTTTTTTAAGGCTGAATAATATCCCATTTACCCTGATACCAATGTCAGAAAAAGACACTACAAAAAAAAAAAAAAATACAAGCCAGCATCCCCAGTGAACATATATGAAAAATCCTCAACAAAATACTAGCAAGCTGAATTCAACAATACATTAAAAGCATCATACACCATGACAAGTGGGATTTATCCCTGGGATGCAAGGATGGGTCAACATATGCAAATTAATTAATGTGATACATCTCATTAACAGAATGAAAGATAAAAATTACATCTCAATAGAAGCAGAAAAAAATTTGACAAAATTCAACACTCTTTTACAATAAGGATTATCAACAAAGTATGGAAGGAATATACTTCAACATGTTAAGAGCTATAACACGAAAAGCCCAGAGATAACATCACAACTAGTGGTGAAAACCTGAAAGTGTTTCCTCTAAGATCAGGAAAAAGGCAAGGAGGCCAAATCTTGCTACATCTATTTAACATAGTATTGGAAATTCTAGCCAGAGCAAATAGATTAAAAAAATAAATAATTAAAAGGCATCCAAATTGGAAGGGAAGAAGTTAAATTGTTCATGCTTGTAGATGGCATGATCTTATATAAAACCCCTAAAGACTGCAAAGAATAAAACAAAACAAGACAACTGTTAGAACTAATAAACCAATTTAGTAAAGTTGTAGGAAACAAAATCAACATGCAAAAATTATGTTTCACTAGACTAACAGTAGACTATTGAAAAGAAAAGTAAGAAATAATCCCTTTACAACAACATTAAAACAAATAAAGTACTTGGAAATAAATTTAACCCATACACTGAAAACTACAAGACATTGACAAAAGAAATTAAAGACATAAATAAATGGAAAGATAACCTGTGTTCATGGATTAAAAATATTAATGTTGTTAAAATAATCCTTGCTACCTAAAGCAATCTACAGATTCAATACAATTCCTATCAAAATTCCAATGGAGCCAGGCACAGTGGCTCACGCCTGTAATCCCAGCACTTTGGGAGGCCGAGGCAGGCAGATCACTTTAGGTCAGGAGTTGGGGACCAGCCTGGCCAACATGGTGAAACCCCATCTCTACTAAAAATACAAAAATTAGCTGGGCATGGTGGCATGCACCTGTAGTTTCAGCTACTTAGAAGACTGAGACATGAGACTCTCTTGAACTGGGGAGACGGAGGTTGCAGTGAGCTGAAATTGAGCCAGTGCACTCCATCCTCAGCAAAAGAGAGAGACCCTGACACACACACACACACACACAAAATTCCAATGGGATTTTTTTTTTTTTTTAGAGAAATAGAAAAAAGCAATCCTAAAATTCATTTACAACTGCAAAAGACCCAGAATCTTGAGGGAAAAAAAACAAATTTGGAGGCCTCATACTTTCTGACTTCAAAATATATTATGACGCTTCAGTAATTAAGACAGTATGCAGTTGGCATAAAGACAGACTTATAGACAGAATAATAGAACAGAACAGAAGACGCCAAGTGAATTTTATGAAATATGTAATCAACTGACTGTCAAGGATTCCAAGAATGTGCAATGGAAGTTTGTCTTTTCAACAAAGTGTGCTGGGAAAACTAGATATCCACATGCCAAAGAATGAAATTTAACCCCTATCTTATGCCATACATAAAGATAAACTCAAAATGGATTAGAAATCTAAATATAAGACCTGATACTATAAAACTTCTCAAAGAAAACGGGAGGAAATCTTCTTTACATTGGTCTTGGCAACAATTCTTGGCTATGACACCAAAAGCACCAGGAACAAAAGCAAAAGTAGACAAGTGCAATAACATTAAAAAAGTTTAATGGCCAGGCATGGTGGCTCACACCTGTAATCCCAGCACTTCGGGAGGCTGAGGTGGGCGGATCACTAGGTCAGGAGATCGAGACCATCCTGGCCAACATGGTGAAACCCCATCTCTACTAAAATACAAAAAATTAGTTAGGCATGGTGGTGCATGCCTGCAGTCCCAGCTACTCAGGAGGCTGAGGCAGGGGAGTCGCTTGAACCTGGGAGGCAGAGGTTGCAGTGAGCCAAGATCATGCCACTGCACTCCAGCCCGGTGACAGAGCAAGACTCCATCTGAAAAAAAAACAAAACAAACAAACAAAAAAAAAAAGTTTCTGCACAGCAAAGGAAACAACAAAGTGCAAAGGCAATCTACAAACGGGGAAAAAATTGCAAACCATGTACCTGCAAGTGGTTAATGTTGAACGTTTGATAAAGTTTGTAGTTTCCACACAACTTTCTCTTTCTCTATCACAGAGGATTAAATTATATAACTATCTGATTGGTTCTGTCATTGTTACCAAGATATTTCCCTGTTTCTTTTCACATAGGCTTTTCTCTAATAAAATCTCCGCATGTTTACTCTCCTCTTTGGGTCTGAATCTCAGAAGACCTAGACAGACACCTTAAGAAAGGGACATTTTATGAACAAGTTCTCAAATTATTTTAAATAATAATAGGAAATAAATTTGAAAGATAGACAAAAGAACTATTATCAAAATCATTTCTTAAAAAAGCAAAGACAGAATGAGTTTTAAACCATGAATAGCAAAGTTATTTTAATACAACAGAAGAGAAGTGAAGAAGGTTAGGTGTTGATGTGAGTATATTTATTAATTTAATGGCAAGAAGTCAAGAGGGTCCTTTGTCTTTGTGTTAGATTGTATTTTGGCTGCAACAATAGATTCCATCCCACATATTCTTCTTTAATGTGAATTAGCCACAGCCCCATTAAGAAGTCTAGTCTATATACCCCCACCTTTGATCAGGCCTAATAGTTTCTTTGAACATGTAAGTATGGTAGAAATGGTCATGTGTCAGTCCTAGGTCAATTATTCTAATATGGTAAACTCTGCTTCCCCCTATGGGAATGCTGGTACTTAGAAGCCAGTCTTTACCTGGGAAGACTGACTTTCTTGAGACAATCACACCCAAGCCAGGTATAGATGCCTAGGAAAATTAAGGGCCAGGTGATGAGAGAGGAGCCAAGGAATACTGTGGGAAGAAGTTAATTTGAAAATGGATTCTCCAACCTCAGCCATTCCAAAAGATCTCACATGGATGGGAGCAAATCAGCCAAGTTAGTTCCATATTCCTGACCCAGAAAATCGTGAGCATAGTAAAATGGCAGTTTTAAGACACTAAGTATGGCGTAGCTGTTAGTAGATCAATGGACTTCTACTGCTTGAGACTTAGATGATGATTTAGATCGTGTGCTAAAAATTAGGTGGAACCTGACATGATAAGCGTTTTGGGGCCAGTAAAGGAAAGAAACTGGAAAATAGGAGAAAACTCATTGAGGAAATGAAGACATGGTGAGAATAACTATTGAAGACCTTTTGGAGATTTGAGATCATGAATTCCTAATGGCTCCAACAGTATTAAGCAACTGAAGTTAGGACAGTAGATTGATCCAGAGATGTTTTACCAGGGAGTGGCAACAGAAGGACAACTGGAAAAAGTTCAAGAATAAATGTAAGAAAATCACTGAAATGATGGAGTTTAAACTGAACGTGAAATGAACATAGAAATAGCTAGCTGCAAAGGAGACTTTAAAGAGGCTAAAGCACTGTAAGACTAACAAAAGGCAATAATAATAATAATAATGCTGTAAGGGCATTAACTTAATGAAAACAACTAGTTTTCTTCAAAGTGAGTGCTTTTTAATTGAGTCAGTGCAGGATCATGACAACCTCTAACACAGTGGACCTTAAATGGAATGGAATTCTATTACATATCAAGGAAGAGATGAAGGACGAAACATGGGATGGATTATTCAAGACTTTTGAGGCCATGTGGAATGATGGCAACACCTCGGATAGAGAGCAAGATCATGAATTAGTTGCTTACAATCAATGGGTATTGTATGAGGGAAGGAATCGTTGGTGTAGATTGAATCTTATTTTTATGCTTGAATAGAGGATAAATAGGAAATAGCATTAAAGACTGTTGAGAATGTTACTATTACCTCTAAACCCTGAGGTTCATGGTTATGGAAGAAACTGCATTTTATATGGATGCGTAGGAAGCAATGCCCTCAAGAGAGGCTTAGGTTGCAAATAAATCAAGAAAATAGAGAACCTGTTAAGGAAAAAAAAAATGAGGATATAAGAGATCTCTGTATCATGGACTGAAAGTTCTAAAATACAAAGCTGAAAGTTTTGAGATGACAGGCAGCTGTCTTCTCGAAGAGAAGTTAAGTTTAGAAGACAACACACTGTCAATCATATAGTGAAAAACTTCTGAGGAAGTATAAGTAGAGGGCTTTACTTAGTACTCTATGACCGAGGTTATGAAGCTCGAGGGGTTTAAGCATCCATTAGATTTTTTAAAAAGTGCCTTTAGATATATCCTGATGGATGTAGGTTTGTAGGAATCAGGGACTCTGAATCAGTGAGCCTGTGGTCAGATGCTTGCTACCTTGCCATTCTGACAAAGATCCTGGTCATCAGTGTCCTTCTCATGTAAATAGAGGCTTGAGTAATCAGATACCTAGTGTAATGATTAATAATGGCATGGAAGTGGTCCTGATAGACTCTGGGCATGAAAAGGAAAGATGGAGCAGAGCCCTAATGAGGATAAGGCTGACATTCAGGCTAAAGCAGTAATGTCAGTGGCCAGAAGCCTTACAAATACAGGGCCTTGTCAGTAGTTCATTAAATATTTTAACCCATTAGCATTCATGTCAATAGAATTTAATAAACAATTCAAAGTATATAAAAGGAAGCCTTGTCCTACTTTGTATATTCGGATGAAGATAGCAAAATATGCTAACTTTGATTAAAATATATCTGAAAATCGTCTTTCAAAGGAATGATATTCTTCATACTTTTGAGGAAATGTAGGCTTAAGCCTGGAGAATCAAAGCTTTTGTTGAAAATTCTGTTACTATTACATTGTGATGAATCAGCTGCTTTACCATTACTAGCTTTAAAAGTGATCCAAGTTTAGAAAGATCAATACGGAAAAACTCCAGACTTAGCCATTTTAAAGCAAATATTTATGTTGAACTTCGTGCTATACACTGTCAGGATGCAGTGTGCATTAGGGGAGCATGTGAATCAGCAGCTTGCTCATTCTTGGTCTACAATTAGAAAAATAGTGAAAAACTACATAGTAAAAATAATGTATAATCTTATACCTTAAATGAGCATGTAAATCACCACTTTTGAAATAATATTCCTTGGTGATAGCAAGTAGTGACTATGCATTCAAAGTAAGGGAAAAATTCAAAAATAATTACTGTCCAGCTCTATCTTTCTACAAATAATACATTAGGAATGCAAATGAATAGATAAAATAATTTCAATTTTTTAAAAAAGGAAAGTTTGAGGAGACATAATAAAAAGAAAGTGTACCCATTTTCAACTCTTAGCTATTTTCCATTCTTTGTCTTAATAACACAAGATGAGTATAGATTCTTATTAGCTTTTTCCTTTTATTCACGCTACATTTTTTTGTCAGCCTATTTTTTTTTTTCTCAGCAAAGTCCTGCAACAGAGCAGGAACATGGGAATCACTTGAAGGGATTCAGTGCTTTTTTTTCTTTCTTTCTTCACTTAACAGTTATATCGAAGTTCCATCATTCTCTGACTTCAAATTTGCTGAAGGTTTGGGTTTTGTGTAGATTTGTCTTTCTTTATTGTGTCTGGAAGAAATAATAAATATAAAACCAGGTAACCACATTGTCTTTAACTACATGGAAGCTCCCTCTTTCAGTTTATTTTATTGTTTGTTATTTGTGGGATATAGGAAGTCTTTTGATTTTATTTATGTTGTATATTTACCTAGTCATTTGCAGTACATAGTTTCCAAATGGGTAAAACCAGTTCGCTTATTGTTTCTTATATTTTAATTGTATTCTATATAATTATAGAACGTGATTCACATGATTTCTGCTCTTCTTAAATTACTTATGGCTTGATGCAGTTATATTTTTCTATTTAGAAAGAGTTGACACTTTCTTCAAAGACCTCTGTACATTGAGTTAAAAATTCCAAAATCATGCAATAAATTTAGATTTATTAAATGTATATGTCTAATAATTAAGGCTATAAAACTCATTTTTCTTAAAGATTTAATATTTTATCTTAATCATATCCCCTTAAAATGTAAACATTTACAATATCTCATATTTTAAAAATCATAATTGGTTTTTAAAATTCAAATGTTTTATATAGAACACAAAGCATACATAAAGACACTTTGTAAATTAATGCTAAAATTTATTTTAAATATAACAACATAACCAGTTACATATCAACACAAGTAGTTTAATCAAGTTAATAAACATTTGTGTTATGGTTCTTAACGATTATCCAGGAATTTTTGTCATCTTTATTTTATATAGTCCTAATGTTTAATATGTCACTTTGCTGTCTTACAATATTTTCAGCTAATCAGACCTAAAAGAGAAAGATTATCTTCTTAGCCCATATAAATTCACAGAATCTTGATTTTCTACTGATTGATTCTTAATCTGGGTGTAAGATTCAACCATTTATGTAAAGGTGATTCAAAGGGAAACCAGTGAACATCAGGCTAAGCTCTCTGATAAATAAACTTTATTTGATAAATCAATAATTTGAATTTTATTTTTGAGTTTATTTCCTTTTCTATAGGCTTCAGTTTTTTTCTGTCTCAAAAACATTATATTTTACAAACTTGCCAGATACTACATAGTTCATAGCCCTTTAATTGGGATATACTTATCAAAACCATTCTCATTATTAAAAATATGTGTGTTTTATTATTTTCCTATTTTAATTCAAAGGCCATCTATAATATCCATCTCCTAGGATATGAAAAATCAATTACTGGCTTCTCTGGGTGATACCTGGCCAATTTATAATCATAATACTCAATGAAAAATATTTTATTGGATTATTAAGTATTACACTGAGCTTCCTATTCATAATATATTTCCTTTATTTCCTAAGATACATTGACAAATAACACACTCATATTTCAAGCTTATGCAAGTTGTAGGTATTGGTGAAAGTTGTTTCAGATGATTAAAAGATGGAAGTCTTGTTAAGTAGTAGCAAATACTTAGTAAAAAGTCATTTTCAATTTCCTGGAGGGCAGATATTATACCTAAAGGACTTGCACTCTAGGGAAGAAGTGAGAGAACAGTATGTTAGCATTGTGATTTTTTTGTTGTTTGCTGCATATAGCAAGGTTCAACAAAAAAGAAATAAACAGCTTATAATAAAAAAAATTCAGGATAGAGATGGAAAATTTCAGGATAAAAAGAAGCAATTAAAAAACATTTAAAAAATAGAAAGAATATTGGGAAAAATTTGAGTAGTAAATACCGATTAAATCTGAGTTATGGGGTGTGGTAAGAATTAAATAAAGAGTATGGCTCTTAAAACCTCCAAGTAAAATAAAGTGACCCAAGTTAAGGGTAAAATTAAGAGTGAAGTGCCATCCTGGTGGATCATGAGGTCAGGAGATTGAGACCATCCTGGCTAACACGGTGAAACCCCATCTCTACTAAAAATACAAAAAAATTAGCCAGGCATGGTGGTGGACGCCTGAAGTCCCAGCTACTTGGGAGGCTGAGGCAGGAGCATGGCGTGAACCCAGGAGGCAGAGCTTGCAGTGAGCCGAGATCACACCACTGCACTCCAGCCTGGGTGACAGAGTAAGACTCCATCTCAAAAAAAAAAAAAAAAAAAGTGAAGTGCTATCAAATCCTTTCAGTTTGTTAAAATGACTTGAGGGGAAAAACAGAATATGATGAGGGTTTGGCAGTGCATTCAACCCAACAGATTCAAGCTACATGTAATAAATTTAACAAACAGCAGCATGGGAATGAGAAAGCAAAAATACAGAGAAAATATATAGTATATGAGAACTCTGTCTTAGCAGGAGTTATGGGGTTAATGATAAGAACATGAGAGTTTTGATATCTCTTTGATACACTGATTTCCTTTCTTTTGGGTGTGTACCTAGCAGTGGGATTGCTGGATCATATGGTAGCTCTATTTTTAGTCTTTGAGGAACCCCCAAACTCTTCTTCGTAGTGATTGTATTAATTTACATCCCACCAACAGTGTATGAGTGTTCCCTTTTCTCCACATCCTTGAAACCATTCATTACATTCATTATTGCCTGTCTTTTGGATAAAAGCTATTTTCACTGCGGTGAGATGATACCTCATTTTAGTTTTGACTTGCATTTCTCTGATGATCAATGATGTTGAGCATCTTTTCATACACCTATTTGCTATTTGTACGTCTACTTTCAAGGAATGTCTAGTCATACCTTTTGCCTATTTTTTAATCAGATAACTAGATTTTTTTACTGTAGAGTCATTTGAGCTCCTTATATATTCCCATTATTACTCCCTTGTCAGATGGATAATTTGCCAATATTTTCTGCCATTCTGTGCATTGTCTCTTCACTTTGTTGATTGTTTGCTTTGCTGTGCAACTTGATGTGATCCCATTTTCTTATTTTTGCGTTGGTTGTCTGTGCTTGTGGGATATTTATTACTCAAGAAATCCTTGCCTAGTCCAATGCCCTGGAGAATTTCCCCAATATCTTCTTTCAGTAGTTTCACAGTTTGAAGTCTTAGATTTAAGTTTTTAATCTATTTTGATTTGGTTTTGGTATATGTCAAGAGATAGGAGCCTAGTTTTATTCTTCTGCATATGCATATCCTGTTGTCCCAGCACCATTTATTGAAGAGACTGTCCTTTCCCCAGTGTATGTTCTTGGCCCCTTTGTGGAAAATGAGTTCACTGTAGTTGTATGGATTTGTTTCCAGGTTCTCTGTTCTGTTGCATTGGTCTATGTGTCTGTTCTTATGCCAGTACCATGCTGTTTTGGTTACTATAGCTATATAGTATTCTTTCACATCAGGTAATGTGATTATTCCAGTTTTGTTCTTTTTGCTCAGGATGGTTTTGGCTATTCTGGGCCTTTTTGTGGTTACATATAAATTTCATTATTATTATTTTTCTATTTCTCTGAAAAATGTCATTACTATTTTGACAGAGATTGCATTAAATCTGTAGATGGCTTTGGGTAGTACGGACATTTTAACAATATTCTTTCTTTCAATCCCTGAACATGAAATATATCTCCATTTTTTGTGTCCTTGTCAATTTCTTTCATCAGTATTTATAGATTTCATTATAGAGATCTTTCACTTCTTTGGTTAATTCTTAGGTATTTTATTTTATTTCTAGCTATTGTAAAACGATTACTTCCTCCATTTATTTTTCAGACTGTTCATTGTTGGCATGTAGAAAGGCTACTGACTTTTGTATGTGGAATTTGTATCCTGCAATGTTGCTGAATTTGTTTATCAGTTCCAATAGTGTTTTAGTGGAGTTTTTAGGGTTTTTTTTGAAATTTAAGTTCATATCATCTGCACACAAGGATAATTTGACTTATTTCTTTCCCATTTGGATGGCCCTTCCTTCCTTCCTTCCTTTTTCTTTCTCCTGTCCGATTGCTCTAGATAGAACCTCCACTACTATGTTGAATAACAGTGGTGAAACTGAACATTCTTGTCACGTTCCAGATCCTATAGAAAAGGCTTTCATATTTTCCTGATGTAGTAAGATACTAGCTGTATGGGTGTGTTGTATATGGCTTTTACTGTGTTGAGGTATGTTTTTTCTCTGCCCAGTTTTTAAGGGTTTTTATCATAAAGGGACACTAAATTTTATCACATGCTTTTCCAGCATCAATTGAAATGATCACAAGGTTTTTGTCCTTTCTTCTGTTGATATTATGTATTACATTGATTGATTGATGTTGAACCAACCTTGCATCACTCAGATAAATCTCACTTGGTCATGATAAATAATTGTTTTAACGTGTTGGTATTTTGATAGTTGATAGTTTGATAGTATTTTGTTGGATTTTTGCATCAAAGTTCATCAGGGATATTGCCTGTAGTTTTGTTGTTTGTTAGTTTCATTGTTGTTGTTGTTTCTATGTGTCTTTATCTGGTTCTGCTATGAGGGTAAAATTGGCCTCATAGAATCAGTTTGGAAGTATTCCATTCTCCTCTATTTCTCAGAATTGTTTTAGTAGGATTGTTATTAGTAAATTCAGCATTGACATTATTAGGTCCTGGGCTTTTCTTTGCTTGGAGACATTTTATTATGGATTCAATCTCATTACAGGTGTTGATCTGTTCAGGTTACAGATCAATACAGGTTTTGGATTTCTTTAATGTTCAATCTTGGTCGGTTGTATGTGTCTAGGAATTTGTCCATTTCTTCTAGGTTTTCTAATTTTTTGGCATATAGGTGCTCATAGTAGCCTCTAATGATCCTTTGAATGTCTGTGGTATCAGTTGTAATGTTTCCTTTTTCATCTCTAATTTTATTTATTTAGGTCTCCTCTTTTTTTCATAGTCTCACTAAAATTTTGTCAGTTTTGTTTATCTTTTTAAAAAGCCAGCTTTTCATTTCATTAATCTCTTGTAATTTTTATTTCAATTTCATTTATTCATGTTCCAATGTTTATTATTTATTTTCTTCTACTAATTTTGGCTTCAGTAGGCTCTTGCTTTTCTAGTTTTAAAGATACATTGTTAGTTTGTTAATTTGAAGTTTTTCTACTTTTCTGAAATTGTGGTTATTTGCTATAAACTCTCTTCTTAGTACTGCTTTCATTGTATTCCATAAGCTGTGGTATATTTTGTTTCTATTTTCATTTGTTTCAAGAATTTTTTTGGTTTCCATCTAAATTTCTTCATTGACCCACTGGCCATTTTGGAGCATATTGGTTAATTTCCATGTGTTTGTGCGGTTTCCAAAATTCCTCTTGTTATTGATTCCTAGTTTTGTTCCACTATGGTCAAAGAAGATGCTTGATAAAAATTTAAATTTGAAAAAAAATTAATTTATGCTTCCTGGATTAATATATGCTCTATCCTTGAGAATGATCCAGTGCTAAAAGCAGAATGTGTATTCTAGAGCCATTGGATAAAGAGCTCTGAAATATCTACTAGGTTCATTTGATCTATAGCAGGCCTTGCCAACCACCAGACATGGACATGTACCAGTCCTTGGCCTGTTAAGAACAGGGCTGCACAGCAGAATGTGAGTGGTGACCTAGCAAGAGCAAGCATTACCACCTGAGCTCCACCTCCTGTCAGATCAGCCATGGCATTAGATTCTCATAGGAGTGCAAACCCTATTGTGAGCTGCACATTCAGGGGATATAGGTTACAAGCTTCTTATGAGAAGCAAAGTAATGCCTGATGATCTGAGGTGGAACAGTTTCACCCCAAAAACATCTCCCCCATCCCAGGTCCCTGGAAAAATTGTCTTCCACAAAACTGGTACCTGGTGCCAAGAAGGTTTGGAACTGTTGGTCTATAGTGCAGATTAAGCCCAATGTTTCTTTGTTAAGTTTCTGTCTGAGAGATCTATCCAGTGCTGAAAATGGGGTGTCAAAGACTCCAGCTGTTACTATAATTCTATTGGGATATGTCTCTCTCTTTAGCTCTTTAGTTCTAATAGTATTTGCTTTATATATCTGGGTCCTCCTGTGTTGTGTGTGTGTGTACTCCACAGTTGTTTCATCCTCTTGCTGAATTGAGCCCTTTATCATTATATAATGACCTTCTTGGTCTGTTTTATAGTTTTTGTCTTGAAATCTATTTTGTTTAATGTAACTGCTCCTTTTCCATTGTAATGGAATCTCTTTTTCCATACCCTTATTTTCATCTACGGGTGTCTTTATAGGTGAAGTGTGTTTCTTGTAGCCCACAGATTGTTGGGTCTTGTTTTTTTTTTTTTTTTTTTTTTTTTTTTTTGAGACAGAGTCTCACTCTACTGGCCAGGCTGGAGTACAGTGGCATAATCTCAGCTCAGCTCACTGCAACCTCTGTCTCCCAGGCTCAAGCAATTCTCCTGCCTCAGCCTCTCGAGTAGCTGGGATTACAGGAGTGTGCCATCACGCCCAGCTAATTTTTGTATTTTTTGTAGAGACGGGGTTTCACCATGTAGGCCAGGCTTGTCACGAACTTCTGACCTCAGGTAATCCACCCGCCTCGGCCTCCCAAAGTGCTGGGATTACAGGTGTGAGCCACCATGCTCCGCCAGGTCTTGCTTTTTTTAAAATCAATTGTACCATTAAATGTCTTTTGATTTGAGAGTTTAGTCTATTTACATTCACTGTAATTATTGATAAGTATAGACTTACTCCTGCATTTTGTTGTGTTTTTTTTTTTTCTGGTTGTTTTGTGGTCTTCTTCCTTCTTTCTTTTCTGTCTTCCTTTTAGTGAATGTAATTTTCTCCAGTGTTTGTTTTCATTTCTGGCCTTTTATTTTTTTGTGTATCTGTTGTATGTTTTTTGATCTGAGGTTACCATGAGTTTTGCAAATAAAATCTTATAATCCATAATTTTAAATTGATGTAAACTTATCACTGATTGCATAAACAAACTATTAAACAAACAAGCCAAAAGAAAACTAATAAGAACCTTACAATTTAAATTTCAACCCCCCATCTTTAAACCTTTTGTTGTTCCTATTTATATCTTATTGTATTGTCTATGTCTTGAAAAGTTGTGGTAGTTATTTTTGATAAGTTCATCTTATAGTCTTTCTACTCTAAATGAATAGTTTACACACCACAATTGCAGTGTTACACTATTCTGTGTTTTTTTCTGTGTACTTCCTATTACTAATGGGTTTTCTACCCTCAGATGATTTCTTATCGCTCATTAACACCCTTTGTTTTCAGACTGAAGGACTCCCTTTAGCCTCTTTTGCAGGATGGGTCTGGTATTGGTGAAATCCCTCAGCATCATTTTGTCTGGGAGTCTTTATTTCTCCTTCATATTTGAAGAATATTTTCACTGTATATACCATTCTAGGATAATTTTTTTTTTTTTGTTCAGCACTTTAAATATGTCATGCCACTCTCTCTTGGCCTTTAAGTTTTCAACTGAAAATTCTGCTGCCAGACAAATTGGAGCTCCATCATTTGCTATTTGTTTCTTTCCTCTTGGTGCTTTTAGGATTCTTTCATTATCCTTGACCTTTGGGAATTTGATTGTTAAATGCCTTGGGAGGCCGAGGTGGGTGGATCACTTAAGGTCAGGAGCTCGAGACAAGCCTGGCCAACATGACGAAACTCCATCTCTACTAAAAATGCAAAAATTATCCAGGCGTGTTGTTTCACGCCTGTAGTCCCAGCTACTCAGGAGCACGAGAATCACTTGAAGCTGTGAGGCAGATGTTGCCGTGAGCCCAGATTGTGCCACTGCACTCCAGTCTGTGCAACAGAGTGGGACTCTGTCTTAAAAAATAAATAAATAAATAAATAAATAAATAAATAAACTTTAGGGGTAGTCTTTGGATTAAATCTGCTTGGTGTTCTATAATTATCTTGTTCTTCAATGCTGATATCGTTTTCTAGGTTTGGGAAGTTCTCAGTTATTATCCCTTTGAATAAAGTTTGTACCCTTATCTCTCTCTCTACCTCCTCTTTAAGGATAATAACTTAAACTTGCTCTTTTGAGGCTATTTCCCAGATCTTGTAGGTGTGCCTCATTCTTTTCTATTCTTTTTACTTTTGTCTCCTCTGACTGCATATTTTCAAGGAGCCTGTCTTCAGGTTCACTAATTATTTCTTCTGCTTGATCAATTCTACAGACTCTGGTGCATCCTTCAGTATATCTATTGCATTTTTCAACAGCAGAATTTCTGCTTGATTCTTTTTAATCACTTCAATCTCTTTGTGAAATTTATTTAATCAAATTCTGAATTCAGTTTCTATGTTATCTTGAATTTCATTGAGTTTCCTTAACATAGCTGTTTTGAATTTCTGTCTGAAAGGTCACATAACTCTGTCTCCCCAGGATTGGTCCCTGGTGCCTTATTTAGTTTTTTGATGAGGTCATGTTTTCCTGGATGGTCTTGATACTTGTGGATGAAGAAAAGAGAGGCAAGAGTAGAGGACTTTGTCTTGCAACTTGGATTCCAGTTCAGGCACAGTAGGACAGGGAACCAGGCAGAGTCCTGATGCCCCTATTCCAGGGCCTGGATCCCAGATTACATTTCTAGGCATACCCTGCGCTATAAGGGAGCCTGCTGCTTGAAGGGAAGGGCCCAGTGCTGGCGGGATTTATCATCTGTTGACTAAAGAGCCCCTGAATAATTAGCAATGGTACCTGGGCAGTACTTGCCGTGGGCCTTGGGTGAGACTTGGAGATGTGCCGGCTTCAGGTGTAGCCCAACAAAATCCCATCAGTGGTGGCTATGGGCAGGGACTCTTGCTTGAAAAAAGGGGAGGGAAAAGTAAAGGTAACTTTGTCCTGCGGCTTGCAGCTTAGGTACCAGCTCAGTCACAGTGTCATAGGGCACCAAGTGGGCTCTCCCTGACTCAAGGCCTTGGTTCTTGGGTTACATTTCCGGACTTACCCTGGGCCAGAGGGGAGGCCATTTCCTTGAAGAGAGAGTTCCAGGGCTGGTAGCATTCACTACTAGATGACTGAAGAGCACTTGAGCCTTGAGTGAACATCAGTGGTAGACAGGCAGTACTCATCACAGGCCTGGGGTGCTTGGGGTTAGGGGGTGTGTGGCACAAGCCCTCCCTTGGCAACCCTGGCTGGGATCTTATTAGGTTGCATGGCCCCCCAACTTCACTGGCTCTGAGCCCATTATAGCACCAGGACTTGCCCAGAAATTGTAGTCCTTGTGGCCTAGACTCACAATCACTGTGTTCTCAGTCCTCCAAGTGCACAGATTATCTTTCTGCACTGTGGTGGCCACTGCTGTGGGATAGGGGAGGCATTGGCAATTCAGGACTGGCTTTTCTGTCCTCCTCAGTGCCACTTTCAGTGATATGAAGTTAAAACCAGATACTGTGATCACTCAATTGATTTTAGTTTCTTATGAAAGTGCCTTTTTGTGTGGATAATTGTTTAATTTGGTGTTCCTACAGAGAGGATGATTGGTGGAGAATTCTATTTGGCCCTCGTGCTCCACCTCCACTTCCTCAGCTTTTAGTTTAGATTCAGGGGGTACATGTGCAGGTTTGTTACATGACCGTATTTCATGAAGCTGAGGCTTGCAGTAGAAATGATCCCATTACCCAGATAGTGAGCACAGTACCCAATAAGCAGTTTTTCAGCACTTGCTTTCTTCTCTCTCTCTTTCCTCTAGTAGTCTCCAATGTCTATTGATCTCATTTTAAAGTTCATGTGTACTCAATATTTAACTCTCACTTATAAGTGAGAACATGTGGTATTTAGTTTGCTGTTCATATGTTAATTTGTTTAGGATAATGGACTCTAGCTATATTCATGTTGCTGCAAAGGACATTATTTAGTTCCTTTTTATGGCTATGTGGTAATCCATGATATATATGTACCACATTTTCCTTATCCACTCCACCATTGATAGGCACCTAGGTTGATTACATGTCATTGTAATTGTGAATAGTGCGGCGATGAACATGAGTACATGTGTCTTTTTGCTAGAATGGCATCTGGCTACTATTTTATATTTTCTATTTAACTTTTTCTTTTGTTTATTTGTCTTTATTACCTTCAAATTTAGTATTTTTCCTTTTCATGGTTCAGTTTGTACTCAGTGCTTTGCATTTCAAAATTAAATATCTGAAATACCAGTTATTTTATTAAAATCATGTCATATATGACAATTTTATCTGTATTTTATCTGTGAATTTAAACAATATAAATGAACAAATTTGTAAAACTATTACATACTATACCACTATATCTTTTCTTATTCATGATAGTCTTTGTGGCATCCACAAATGAAAATTCTGCTTTCCTAAAACCTGGAACATTTCCAAGAAATACCTGTCTTTAGGACTGGCTTTAGGCAAGCTCTAAGGAGATGAGTTCTGAGACCATGGGATATTTTCCCTGATAAGAATGTCTTCATATGCCTGAGGGCTTAGCCCCTGTTATTCAACTTGATCAGATAATTTATGCTAACCATGTAATCTATGGTGAACTCCTGTGTTTGTATGCCTCAGGCCATGGGCCAAGTAGTACCAGTTTGATCAGATAGTTCATGTTAACAACATAATGATGTAATTTGTGCTAAACACCTGTTTTTGCTCTGGGTATTTGGAGCACACAAATATTGCATGCCTACATGACTGACCCGCAATAAAAACTCTGAACACCAAAGCTTAGGTGAGCTTTTATGGTTGGTAACACTTCACCTATGTTGTCATATACCATTGCTGGGAGAATTAAGTGCATTTGTGTAACTCCAATGGGAAAGGACAGGTAGAAGCTTGTACATGGTTACTCTTGGACTTCACCTCATGCACCTTTCCCTTTGCTGATTTTAATCTGTATCTTTTTTCTGAAATAAACTATAACTATATGTATAACAATTTCTAAGTCTTGTGAGTTCTTCCAATGGCTAGAGATTGAGGTTAGTCTGAGAGACCAAACACAGCACCTTAATTATTAATATTATTGCACAAAAAGCCATCTCTAATCATTATATTAAAATTTTTAAATTGTATCTTTTTTTTTTTATATATGGAGTTTCTCTCTTGTTGCCCAGGCTGGAGTGCAATGGTACAATCTCGGCTCACTGCAACCTCCACCTCCCAGGTTCAAGCAATTCTCCTGCCTCAGCCTACTGAGTAGCTGGGATTACAGGCACCTGCCACCACACCTGGCTAATTTTTTGTATTTCTAGTAGAGATTGGGTTTCACCATGTTGGCCAGGCTGGTCTTGAACTCCTGACCTCAGGTGATCCACCCACTTCGGCCTCCCAAAGTTCTGGGATTGCAGGTGTGGGCCATTGTGCCTGGCCAAAATTGCATCTTTCTTTTATTTACAAGTCTTCACACTATATGTGTCAGTCCTCCACTAGGGTATCCAAGACGGTTTTTTACCCACCAACCTCTTCCTTCACTGTTTGTCCTCAGTGCATACCATGCTGCCTTCATTTAATTACCCATGTCTTTTCTCACATTGAATCCAATAAAGTTGGGTTAAAGTTATACTCCCAAACTTTTACAAAACAGGAAACAAAATTCCTTGAGTATCTTTGTGCACAGATCTTATGTTCCTAATATTTCTGTCACTTATTTTCCACCAGAGGTATGGTTTATTTTACTTATAAATCATTCACTCATTAGGCAAATATTTGCTGAGCTCTTAATACATGATTACTGTGATCAATACACTCTGCTAAGTAAATCAAACACAGATTTTCACTTTGAGAAGCTAAAAATATAAATGCAAAATTCTTAACTTTGATTTTAAGTCCAGAGGTATATGTGCAGGTGTGTTATATAGATAGACTTGTATCATGGGAATTTGTTGTACAGATATTTCATTACCCAGGTATTAGAAAAAACAACCAATGGGGAAATGACTCCCTACTCAATAAATGATGCTGGAAAAACTGGCTAGCGATATGCAGAAGGTTAAAACTCAACCCTTTCCTTACATCATATACAAAAATTAACTCAAGATGGGTTAAAGACTTAAATGTAAAACTAAAACTATAAAAATCCTAGAAGACAACCCAGGCAAAACCCTTTAGGACATAGGCACAGGCAAAGATTTCATGATGAAGACACCAAAAGCAATTACAATACAAGCAAAATTGCAATACAAGCAAAAGTTAACAAATAAGATCTAATTAAAGAGCTTCTGCACAGCAAAAGAAACTATCAACAGAGTAAACAGACAACCTACAGAATGGGAGAAAAGTTTTGCAGACTATGCATATGACAAAGGTCTAATATCCAGCATCTATAAGTAACTTAAACAAATTTATAAGAAAAATAAATGAATAGTAGTAACAATAGTAGATGAATAATGAGAAAAGGTACAGACAGGTACAAAAAGAGATGTGTGAGATACTTAAAGACGCCATTTTCATTCAACAATAATTTAGGGGTTTTTTTCGTTTTTAAGTTTTGTGTGTCTTCACATCTGTGTTTTCTAACTTAAATTTTAAATTCTTAGATGGTAAAATTGTGCCAGCTCAAATAGGCTGGCATCATGCCTAGTATAGTAAAATACAAAAATAGATAACAAATAGTTAAAACACACACACACACACACACACACACACACACAGAGTTGTTTTAAGGTGTTTTAAAATGGAGTTATTTTAAATTTTTTTAAATCAATATTAATAAAAACTCCATGTTACTATAAGTAGCATTATTAAGACTATTCATTAATCATTGGCTTTTTCAGAGGTATTTGAACCAGAGCAACTTCATCTTGAATAGGGGCTAGGTAAAATGAGGCTGAGACCTACTGGGCTGCATTCCCAGAAGGTTTGGCATTTTAAGTCATAGGAAGAGATAGGAGGTCAAGGTCGGCAAAATAATACAGGTCATAACGACTTTGCTGATAAAACTGGTTGTAGTAAAGAAGCTGACCAAAACCCACCAAAGCCAAGATGACAATTAGAGTGACCACAGGTGGTCCACATGGCTCATTATATGCTAGTTATAATACATTAGCATGCTAAAAAACAGAACAAAACAAAACACACTCCTACCAGCGCGATGACAGTTTACAAATACCTTGGCAATTTCAGGAAGTTACCATATATGGTCTAAAAAGGGGAGAAACCCTTAGTTCCGGGAAATGTCCACCCTTTTCCAAGAGAACTTATGAGTAATCTACCCCTTGTTTAGCATATAATCAAGAAATAACCATAAAAACGGCCAACCATGCTTCTGCTCTGCCTATGGACTAGAGATTCTTTTATTCCTTTACTTTCTCAATAAACTTGCTTTCATTTTATTCTGTGGTCTAGCCCCAAATCCTTTCTTGCACGGGATCCAAGAACCCTCTCCTGGGGTCTGCATCAGGACTCTTTTCTGATAACAGCTTCATGGAATTGTCTAAGTTTTCAACTTTCCTTCTGTGTTTTAATTATGAATTTTAATATTAGTTACAATACTAATTGTTATAAACATATTCTTTAGAAATACTAAGCAGTATAATTTCACAGTAGTAAATAAATCTATTTACTTACTTTGAAAAGTGGTAAAGGAACAATTAAGCTTATTGAATAGAGAACCTTAATAGTGAACATCTTGATTCAATTATTTTGCTTGCTCATTAAATTTCTATTTGTTTTATAAAATCATGTAAGAATTTGTGTCTAGCTAGTGCCTGAGGTTTATATTAGTCAGTTAAAATTTATGGTAGTTATATCTTTGACTATTCATTGTTTCAAATTGATTATCTATAACTTGTGAGTCATAAATTTACTTACTAAATTATATTTTTTAAAATTATTTACATGTATTATTTGTGAGCTCCCAAACATTTTGTCATTTTGTAACAACTTGAAAATTCTTACATCTATTCAGAGCTCTTAGCTAAAAGTGAAAAGTGGCAATCTTAAAGTCATAAAGTAGGTTGCTGTGTAGACTTAGAATATAGCACTGCAAGATTTCAACTTGTAGGACAAATTAGTAAATAAAAAAACAGAATTTCACATGTATTACATCTAATGAATATGATATCATTAATATCAACAGAAAACATACCATAATCAACAAAAAAACTGTAAGCCACATGCTTAGAAAAAGTGTTATATTGGATTTTCCATTTCCAGTATCACTGAAAGACATTGTTTAGCATTGACCTAAGCATGGTGGTGTTTACCTGTAGTCCTAGCTACTTAGAAGGCTAAGGTGGGAGGATCCCTTGAGACCAGGAGTTTGAGATTACAGTGAGCTATGATCATGAAGTGGTGATGATTATAGCTGCTCATGTGTGTCCACATTTGAAGGCTATCACTTCAATTAATCACATATTTTTATTTTACTAATTCTTTTATTGTCCTGATAATATTATTGAGTCAAAATTGCATAAACAAATAAGCACAGAGAAAAAATAAGATTTTTTGTTTTTTAAGTGTATTATTCCCATTAAAAACATTTCCTAGAGCCCTAGAGCTGTAAATAATTCACTAAAATATGCCCAATTTCAAGAAAAATATTCTGAATTACTTCTACTCAGAATAATTTGAGATCTCTCCTTTTCATTGCTGTCTCTGCACTAAAGCATTTTAAATGATGTGCTTTAGTGATTAGTTTTAAAGCTAGACATACACATTTGTGGATGCTGTTACAATAAAAACCATGCAGAGTAACTGAGCCTTTGGCATTGACTATTTCACTTCATTACCCATCAAATTTGAGACTTCTTCCAGAAAAGCAAGAGGAAAATTTAAATCAAATTGATTTATAATAGTAACAAATGACCTTTTTTCTCCTTAAGCATTTAATATTAATATTTGAAAGGAAAAGATGGAGGCATATGAAGGTTTTGATTCGCTGAGAGATGATGGTTTTTTGCATTCTTTTTGAAAGCAGGGAAAATATACAGGTTATTTGCTTTTACTGATTTAGATTAGCAGGTATATGTCTTTTACCATCTCCATGCTTTGGATGATGGTCATGGATCATGCCATTAATGCATTTAACTGCCCCCAATACACAGATTTATCTGATTATTGTAAGCATCTTGAGGCATGAGTTTGCACCCAGAAGTGCTGGTATACTTATAAAAAAGAAAAAAGAAACACACAATTTGCCCCCACATTGTGAAACACAGTCAATTTTGAATTAAGTTGCTTTATTCAGGGTTGCATACTGATTAGAAGATTCACTTCATTGTTTCTGCTGCTGTGGTTGTAACCCAATGATTACACTGAATTATCTGAATACAAAAGTAACTGGGTAGAAACTATATTAATTTCATTATTATCCACAAACTTTTGCTTTTAATTAACTGTTCATCTATTTATTCAGCAAAAGCTTGTAAGTACATACCATAAGCCAGAAATGGTTAAAGGGAGAAATGCTACAACAAAAAGTAGATATGACATAATTTCTTCTCTCAAAAGCTTTTCAGTAGGAGAAACGTGAATTTAAATGAAAGCCATAAATCATTGTATGTATTATAATAGATAGAAGTGTGTTGATACACATAATGGACACCTAAAACAGGCCATGGTGATTTATATTTTCAGTTTCTAAAAGGTTTTTTAAAGAATGTATTCCTAACTGTAAATAATTTTTTTTCCAAAAACTGTAGTATATATGTTTTAATTTTAAAGTCATGGCCAGGCCAAGCACAGTGGCTCACACCTGTAATCCTAGCACTTTGAGAGGCCAAGGTGGGTAGATCACAAGGTCAGGAGTTCAAGACCAGCCTGGCCAATATGGTGAAACTCCATCTCTACTAAAAATACAAAAATTAGCCAGGCGTGGTGGTGGGCTCCTGTAGTCCCAGCTACTCGGGAAGCTGAGGAAGGAGAATCACTTGAACCTGGGAGGTAGAGGTTGCAGACAGCCAAGATCATGCCACTTGCACTCTAGCCTGGGCGACAGAGTGAGACTCCATCTCAAAAAAAAAAAAAAAAAAAAAAAAAAAATCATGGCCATATATACTTGTCAAACTTTCATTTTACTTCTTCACATACCACCTGTCAGGCCTCTGAGCCCAAGCTAAGCCATCATATCCCCTGTGACCTGCACGTATACACACAGATGGCCGGTTCCTGCCTTAACTGATGACATTCCACCATAAAAGAAGTGAAAATGGCCTGTTCCTGCCTTAACTGATGACAATGTCTTGTGAAATTCCTTCTCTGGCTCATCCTGGCTCAAAAGCTCCCCTACTGAGCACCTTGTGACCCCCACACCTGCCCACCAGAGAACAACCCCCGTTTGACTGTAATTTTCCTTTACCTACCCAAATCCTATAAAATGGCCCCACCCCTATCTCCCTTTGCTGACTCTCTTTTCGGATTTAGCCAGCCTGCACCCAGGTGATTAAAAGCTTTATTGCTCACACAAAGCCTGTTTGGTGGTCTCTTCATACGGACGCTCATGAAATTTGGTGCCGAAACCGGGGATCAGGGAACCTCCCTTAGGAGATCAATCCGCTGTCCTTCCTCCTACTCTTTGCTCCATGAGAAAGATCCACCTACGACCTCTGGTCCTCAGACCCACCAGCCCAAGGAACATCTCACCAATTTCAAATCCGGTAAGCGGCCCCTTTTTACTCTGTTCTCCAACCTCCCTCACTATCCCTCAACCTCTTTCTCCTTTCAATCTTGGTGCCACACTTCATTCTCTCCCTTCTCTTAATTTCAATTCCTTTCATTTTCTGGTAGAGACAAAAGAGACACGTTTTATCCGTGGACCCAAAACTCTGGCGCCAGTCACGGACTGGGAAGGCAGCCTTCCGTTGGTGTTTAATCATTGCAGGGACACCTCTCCAATTATTCACCCAGGTTTCAGAGGTGTCAGACCACGCAGGGACGCCTGCCTTGGTCCTTCACCCTTAGCAGCAAGTCCCACTTTTCTAAGGAAGAGGCAAGAACCCCAACCCCTTCTCTCCATGTTTCTACCCCTTCTCTGCTTTTCTGGGGGAGGGGTAAGAATCCCTCAACCCCTGCCCCTTCACCCTTAGCAGCAAGTCCCGCTTTTCTAGGGGAGAGGCAGGAAACCTGACCTCTTATCTCGGCACCCCGATCCCTTATTTCCACACCCCATCCTCTTATCTGTGCACCCTGATCCCTTATTTCTATGCCCCGACCTCTTATATCTGTGCCCCAACCCCTTATTTCTGCACCCCGAGCTCTTATCTCTGCACCCCAACCCCTTATTTCTGCACCCCAACCCCTTTCCCACTTTTCTGGAAGGTAAGAACCCCCGAACCCCTTCCCTCTGTGTCTCTACTCTCTCTTTTCTCTGGGCTTGCCTCCTTCACTATAGGCAACCTTCCACCTTCCATTCCTCCTTCTTCTCCCTTAGCCTGTGTTCTTAAAAACCTAAAACCTCTTCAACTCACACCTGACCTAAAACCTAAATGCCTTATTTTCTTCTGCAATGCCACTTGACCCCAACACAAACTCAACAGTGGTTCCAAATAGCCAGAAAATGGCACTCTCAATTTTTCCATCCTACAAGATCTAAATAATTCTTGTTGTAAAATGGGCAAACAGTCTGAGGTGCCTGATGTCCAGGCATTCTTTTACACATCAGTCCCTCCCTAGTCTCTGTGCCCAATGCAACTCATCCCAAATCTTCCTTCTTTCCCTCCTGCCTGTCCCCTCAGTCCCAACCCCAAGCGTCGCTGAGTCTTTCTAATCTTCCTTTTCTACAGACCCATCTGACCTCTCCCCTCCTCGCCAGGCCAAGCTAGGTCCCAATTCTTCCTCAGCATCTGCTCCTCCACCCTATAATCCTTTTATCACCTCCCCTTCTCACACCCGGTCCAGCTTACAGTTTCGTTCCATGACTAGCCCTCCCCCACCTGCCCAGCAATTTCCTCTTAGAAAGGTGGCTAGAGTTAAAGGCATAGTCAAGGTTAATGCTCCTTTTCCTTTATCCAGCCTCTCCCAAATTAGATGGCGTTTAGGCTGTTTTTCATCAAATATAAAAACACAGCCCAGTTCATGTTTCATTTGGCAGCAACCCTGAAACGCTTTACAGCACTAGACCCTAAAATGTCAAAAGACAGTCTTATTCTCAACATACATTTTATTACCCAATCCGCTCCTGACATTAAATAAAACTCCAAAAGTTAAATTCTGGCCCTCAAACCCCACAACAGGACTTAATTAACCTCACCTTCAAGGTGCACAATAATAGAGTAGAGGCAGCCAAGTAGCAATGTATTTCTAAGTTGCAATTCCTTGCCTCCACTGTGAGACAAACCCCAGCCACATCTCCAGCACACAAGAACTCCAAATGCCTGAACCAGAGCTGCACAGGGTTCCTCCAGAACCTCCTCCCCCAGGAGCTTGCTACAAGTGCCAGAAATCTGGCCACTGGGCCAAGGAATGTCCACAGCCCCGGATTCCTCCTAAGCCAAGTCCCATCTGTGCGGGACCCCACTGAAAATCAGACTGTTCAACTCACCTGGCAGCCACTCCCAGAGCCCCTGGAACTCTGGCCCAAGGCTCTCTGATTCCTTCTCCAATCTTCTCGGCTTAGCAGCTGAAGACTGACGCTGCCCGATTGCCTCAGAAGCCTACAGGACCATCACAGACGCTCTGGGTAACTCTCACAGTGGAAGGTAAGTCCTTCCCCTTCTTAGTCAATATGGAGGCTACCCACTCCACATTACCTTCTTTTCAAGGGCCTGTTTCCCTTGCCTCCATAACTGTTGTAGGTATTGACGGCCAGGCTTCTAAATCTCTTAAAACTCCCCAACTCTGGTGCCAACTTAGAAAACATTCTTTTATGCACTCTTTTTTAGTTACCCCCACCTGCCCAGTTCCCTTATTAGCTACAGCCACACCTCATTGCTGCCCTTTTCCCCAGTTCAAAGCCTCCTTTGCATCCTCCTCTCGTATCCCCCCACCTTACCCCACAAGTATAAGATACCTCTACTCCCTCCTTGGCGACTGATCATGCACCCCTTACCATCTCATTAAAACCTAATCACCCTTACCCCCCTCAATGCCAATATCCCATTCCACAGCACGCTTTAAAAAGATTAAAGCCTGTTATCACTCGCCTACTACAGCATGGCCTTTCAAAGCCTATAAACTCTCCTTACAATTCCCCCATTTTACCTGTCCTAAAACCAGACAAGACTTACAGGTTAGTTCAGGGTCTGTGCCTTATCAACCAAATTGTTTTGCCTATCCACCCTGTGGTGCCAAACCTATATACTCTCCTATCCTCAATACCTCCCTCTACAACCCATTATTCTGTTCTGGATTTCAAACATGTTTTCTTTACTATTCCTTTGCACCCTTCATCCCAGCCTCTCCGCTTTCACTTGGACTGACCCTGACACTCATTAGGCTCAGCAAATTACCTAGGCTGTACTGCCACAAGGCTTCACAGACAGCCCCCATTACTTCAGTCAAGCCCAAATTTCATCCTCATCTGTTACCTATCTCAGCATAATTCTCATAAAAACACACATGCTCTCCCTGCTGATCGTGTCTGACTAATCTCCCAAACCCCAACCCCTCCTACAAAACAACAACTCCTTTCCTTCCTAGGCATGGTTAGAAACTTTCACCTTTGGATACCTGGTTTTGCCATCCTAACAAAACCATTATATAAACTCACAAAAGGAAACCTAGCTGACCCCATAGATCCTAAATCCTTTCCCCACTCCTCTTTCCATTCCTTGAAGACAGCTTTAGAGACTGCCCCCACCCTAGCTCTCCCTGACTCATCCCAACCTTTTTCATTACACACAGCTGAAGTGCAGGGCTGTGCAGTCGGAATTCTTACACAAGGACCGGGATCATGTCCTGTAGCCTTTTTGTCCAAACAACTTGACCTTACTGTTTTAGGCTGGCCATCATGTCTCTGTGCAGTGGCTGCTGCCACCCTAATATTTTTAGAGGCCCTCAAAATCACAAACTATGCTCAACTCACTCTCTACAGCTCTCATAATTTCCAAAATCCATTTTCTTCCTCACACCTGACGCATATACTTTCTGCTCCCTGGCTCCTTCAGCTGTACTCACTCTTTGTTGAGTCTCCCACAATTACCATTGTTCCTGGCCTGGTCTTCAATCTGGCCTCCTACATTATTCTGGATACCACACCTGACCCTCATGACCGCAGCTCTCTGATCCACCTGACGTTCACCCTATTTCCCCACATTTCTTTCTTCCCTGTTTCTCACCCTGATCACACTTAGTTTATTGATGGCAGTTCCACCAGGCCTAATCGCCACTCACCAGCAAAGGCAGGCTATGCAATAGTATCTTCCACATCTGTTATTGAGGCTACCACTCTGCTCCCCACCACTACCTCTCAGCAAGCCAAACTAGTTGCCTTAACTCAGGCCCTCACTCTTGCAAAAGGACTTTGCGTCAATATTTATACTGACTCTAAATATGCCTTCCATATTCTGCACCACCATGTGGTCATATAGGCTGAAAGAAGTTTCCTCACTACACAAGGGTCCTCCATCCTTAATGCCTCTTTAATAAAAAGCCTGCTCAAGGCCGCTTTACTTCCAAAGGAAGCTGGAGTCATTCACTGCAAAAGGCATCAAAAGCCATCAGATCCCGTTGCTCTAGGCAACGCTTTTGCTGATAAGGTGGCTAGACAAGCAGCTATCTTTCCAACTTCTGTCTCTCACAGCAACACTTATGCTGATAAGGTGGCTAGACAAGCAGCTAGCTCTCCAACTTCTGTCCCTCATGGCCAGTTTTTCTCCTTCACATCGGTCACTCCCACCTACTCCCCCGCTGGAACTTCCACCTATCAATCTCTTCCCACACAAGGCAAATGGTTCTTGGACCAAGGGAAATATCTCCTTCTAGCCTCACAGGCCCATTCTATTCTGTCGTCATTTCATAACCTCTTCCATGTAGGTTACAAGCCGCTAGTCCGTCTCTTAGAACCTCTCATTTCCTTTCCATCATGAAAGTCTGTCCTCAAGGAGATCACTTCTCAGTGTTCCATCTGCTATTCTACTACCCCTCAGGGATTGTTCAGGCCCCCTCCCTATCCTACACATGAAGCTCGGGGATTTGTCCCTGCCCAGGACCGGCAGATTGACTTTACTCCTATACCCCAAGTCAGAAAACTAAAATATCTCTTAGTCTGGGTAGACACTTTCACTGGATGGGTAGAGGCATTTTCCACAGGGTCTGAGAAGGCCACCGTGTTAATTTCTTCCCTTCTGTCAGGCATAATTCCTTGGTTTAGCCTTCCCACCTCTATACAGTCTGATAACGGACCAGCCTTTACTAGTCAAATCACCCAAGCAGTTTCTCAGGCTCTTGGTACTTAGTGGAACCTTCATGTCCCTTACAGTCCTCAGTCTTCAGGAAAGGTAGAACAGACTAATGGTCTTTTAAAAGCACACCTCACCAAGCTCAGCCACCAACTTAAAAAGGACTAGACAATACTTTTACCACTTTCCCTTCTCAGAATTCAGGCCTGTCCCCGGAATGCTACAAGGTACAGCCCATTTGAGCTCCTGTATAGACACTCCTTTTTATTAGGCCCCAGTCTCATTCCAGACACCAGACCAACTTGGACTGTGCCCAGAAAAACTTGTCATCCCAACTATCTTCTGTCTAGTCATACTCCTATTCACCATTCTCAACTACTCATACATGCCCTGCTCTTGTTTACACTGCCAGTTTACACTGTTTCTCCAAGCCATCACAGCTGATACCTCCTGGTGCTATCCTCAAACTGCTACTCTTAACTCTTAAAGTAAATAAATAATCTTTGCTGGCAGGACTATGCTGAATCTCCTTAAGCACTCTCTAATTAGATGTCCTGGGTCCTCCCAATTCTTAGAACTTTAATACCTGTTTTCTCCTTCTCTTATTCCTTCTAGTTTTTCAATTCATACAAAAGCATATCCAGACCATCACCAATAATTCTACATGACAAATGTTTCTTCTAACAACTCCACAATATCACCCCTTGCCACAAAATCTTCCTTCAGCTTAATCTGTCCCACTCTAGGTTCCCAAGCGGCCCCTAATCCTGCTCGAAGCAGCCCCGAGAAACATTGCCCATTATCTCTCCATACCACCCCCAAACATTTTCACCGTCCCAATACTTTACCACTATTTTGTTTCATTTTTCCTATTAATATAAGAAGACAGGAATGTCAGGCCTCTGAGCCCAAGCTAAGCCATCATATCCCCTGTGACCTGCACTTACACATCCAGATGGCTGGTTCCTGCCTTAACTGATGACATTGTCTTGTGAAATTCCTTCTCCTGGCTCATCCTGGCTCAAAAGTTCCCCTACTGAGCACCTTGTGACCCCCACACTTGCCCGCCAGAGAACAACCCCCCTTTGACTGTAATTTTCCTTTACCTACCCAAATCCTATAAAATGGCCCCACCCCTATCTCCCTTCACTGACTCTCTTTTTGGATTCAGCCTGCCTGCACCCAGGTGATTAAAAGCTTTATTGCTCTCACAAAGCCTGTTTGGTGGTCTCTTCACACGGAAGCGCATGAAACTACCCTATATTTAAGAGTTTGAAAAAATTAAATGATTGTATTTACAAGAGCCTACAGGTTTTTCTTCACTTAGTCTCTGTCCTTCTCTCCTTTGCCAGTCCTGAGGAAGATTGACATTTGCTGCCTGCATAAAGAACCCTACTTGGTGAAAACCCAAGTTTTGTTGGAGTCTGCTCCTGTGAGACATGAGGATAAAACAGTACGTGTGTACACTGTAGATCTGGAAGGGAAAGCAGAAAGTATCTAACACTTCTTGCATAAAGAAAACAAAATGTAAGTTTTTCAATTTATGACCGTATGTTTACTTACTGCTTCCTAATTTCAACTTGTTCCTTTAGATACTCACTGCATAGAAATGCTTAAGAATAACAAAACAGAATTGTTTCTGAGTTTCCACAAACAGTATTTTCTCCCAGCTATTATAAATATGATACTTTTTGCCAATTTCCCAGGCACCGAGAAAATACTTAATCTTCTATTTTTTGTTGGTGTGGGCTGCAAAGAGAAAAATTTTGCAAATGGCATCTTACTGTGTTACTAATTTCTGCTGCTAGGAATTTATATCTTTGTTTCATGAAGGATTTGAACTTTGTTCTTTTGTCCTAGGGCAAATTCATCAAACTGCATATAACATTACAAATGAAACAAAAAAAAGAGTAGAAAATATCTTGGAGCACCATTTTTTGGCTGTAATTTATATAACAACTCAGATATTAAAATTAGCAAAAAGGATAAAAAGAAAAAGAAGCCAAATGCTTTACCAGGAGCATTGATTAATAAATGCTATTATTATATTACTATATAGTAATTACATGTCTACAGGGATAGCCCCCATAAAATTCAAGTTTCTGTAAAAGGCATGCCAGAATTATCTGAAGTACTTTCTAATGACCCACTAAACCAACTATTTCATTCCCACTTGGTCAGAAAATATTAATTGAGTTGATGCTATGTAGGAAGCTCTGTGATAGACTCTGCCCACATAGCAATGAATTACTTCATGGTAGATAAAAGAATGAAAAGACGTTTTTAAAATGGTGTAATGGAGTCAAGCACAGGATACTATGGGAATATAAAGGATGGTTATGTAGTCCAGCCTTGGGGACATCGATAGGTCAGTGATATATCAACTTGAGTTGTGATTGAAGAATGAATTATCCAGGCAAAGAAGGCAACTTGAGGGAAAAGATGTCTAACCATAAGCAGACATGCAGGAGTTGGCTTGGTGAATTTAAGCATACCTAGTGGTGGCATGATCATGAAGAGTTTCCATTTATGATCAAATTAAAATTTTATTCACAAAGATGTGGTCTCATAAAAGAATTTTAATTTGAAATAATATGATTTGCATTTTTGAATTGTTAATCTAGAAGCCTTGTGAAAATGAATTCAATGTGAAGGGATTTATATCACTTTCCATCCTTTGATGTCATCCTGCTGTTTTCTAACTTCTGTTTTCACAAAATCTCCACCTTTTAAGTCATAATGCATAATTTCTTCCCACTTCCTTTGCTGGCAAGGAAATGTTCTCATTTTGCACTTTTGCATATGGAGGGTGGCTGCTAGCTGTGCTAGATATATGATATACCCTAATGCCTCTGTCTCTTTTCATCATTCCTTTCTGCTAAATCAATTAGAATGACAGGGTAATAGAACTCTCTTTGTATCAATATGTTCAATATGGTTTGTTCCCCTATGGGCAATGTCCCCCTGTTTGTTTTAAGATAAAATAATTTTAAGTTGTACCTCAGTACTGATACTCTGTATTGCTAGTGTTCATTAGAAACTGGTATCATAAGTTGTTTCAAAATGTGACAGTGCATTAAAGATTTATCAAACATTAAACAAATCCTATATGGGTCTGCTCCTGGTTTGTCCCAGGAGCCTATACATAAAGAAAGAGTTAAAAAGACAATCTCATGTCCTTGCTAAATAAATATGCTTTAGGGTTCAAGAAGCAGTTTACTAAGTTAAATAAGTGCAATAAATCAATGGAGAAATGCAAAAGTTAACTGCTCAAACCTGAAAGTGTAGAGGGATTTCTTGGAAGCAATTGGAGAAGAAGGGCAAGAAATAGCTACAGATGACCTAGAAGATTTGACCAGTCTGTAATTTGTCTGAGACTGTAACCTATCCAACTTATCTCTGATAGCTACAAGTAGAGGATCGAAGCCTCCAACTCATAGGTTACGGACTGCAGTGAAAAAGTCAGGAGATTCTAGCTGAAGTACAATCAAACTCTTTGATTATGTGGAGGAACCCAGCAATAATCAATATGTTGAATTGGTCCAGGGTATCCCTTACTGTGCAGTCATACCTGCTTCCTTTTCCATCAAAGGAGTCCTCAAACGTGCACAATTCTACACACACAAAAAAACTTAACCTTGCAACAAAAGAGCATAGGCTCTACATTGTTACATGTTGTTCCAAAATTATTCTCAATTTAAGCTTTACATTTTTAGTCATCTCTAACCCATTGAATAAATATGTATATGAATCCCTTTCCTTGAGCAAATATCTGCTTGTATTTTCTCTTTCTAATTCAAGCAGAATTACTGACAAAAGCAAATCTTTTTTTTTTTGTCTTAGATATTTGCCCAGCGGTTTCTGTTTTACAAGTTTTATTTCTGTTAACAGATTTTGTGGAATTTCAACTATGTTCCAATTAAAAAGCACTTTGAATAAGAGCCCTAGAGCCCCTCCTTATTAGCATGGGATTAGGTTCTAAAATATGTGTTAGTAATGTTAAGCGGGAGCTTCAGCTATGAATTCCAAAGCAAAGTTACCTGAAACCAGGTACAATTAAACTGCTTTTGGAGACAACATCCTATATGACATGAAATGTAACCAAAAACAGGTAAATAAATACTAAGAGAACTAATCACTGTGGTTTATGAACTGACAGCTTTTACTGTTTATCTGCATGCATTATGAATAGAAAAACTAATTTTCCTTGTTTTCAGTATATAACTAATTCGACCAGCAGAAATTCTACTAAAGATGCTGAACACACACACACACACACACACACACACACACACACACACACACACTTTCTTGTTGAATGAATTGTCCTAAATTTGAATTAAGACTGTGAGCAACTTGATCTCTTTGGAAATTTGAGTCATTCTTAGAAATTGGTTCCAGGTTGAATATTGTAAAACCAAATTTCAAAAAATCTGGTAATTTTTCTACCAGGAAAAACTAGTTTCCTTTTTAAGCTTGATCATTTTTTTTTCTGTAGACATACCCCTTTGGGCCATCTGATCATTTTTCTTTTATTTCTCTCTTAGTATTTCTACTCCATTTAAGTAAAGACAAATGAGGAAACATACCACTACAACTTCACCTCCAATACAAAGGATGGATAAACTTCTGTTTTATTTCTTACGTGTCAAATCAATATTTGGGGTCCTAATCATTTTAAGAATTCTCCTGTGATTTGCTCGTGCTTTCTCTTCATCTTGTATGTGTGTGGGCATGTGTATGCGCTCAGCGAGGCTTAGAATTAAAGACTCTATTCTACACAATGCATCCACTCTATCAAGAGCCAAATTCTTATCTTGCTTTGAACCCTCAGGGATCATTGACTTCAAAAGAATATATTATGTTCCAAAGTGGATCCATACAGCTGTAGAGGAAGGCATAAAATTGGTCCTGAGAGACTAGTTCCTCAATTCAATGTGATGTTATTCTGCTGCATACATAAGTAGCTCTGTCTCTCTCACTGGTGCATGCCAGTTTGTGTGTATTTGTGATCAAGCATAGTGAGACGAAACAGAATTCCAATATGCTTTCTGGAATTATTCTCGGGTAATAGCAGAGATGATATTATCAAAATCAAAACTAATTAATATTTTAAACAGAAAGATCTTTTATGATTTATGCTATCTTTGAAATACAAACAAACAGTAAGTCAGATAAGAAATCAGATCACTGTGAATAAATGACTAAATCTCTAGGTGCCTTCCAAACCAAGATTTCCAGGGTATAAGTTAACTTGTTTCATTGAGGTGATTAGAGCAGAAGTGTCAGATAATATAAAATAAAAACTTCATTGTAGAAAATGAAAGAAAAATGTATGATTACTGTGTATAAATAACACCTGCTCTATGTTTACATATACACAATGAATATCAAACATTAAATTAAAACACTTTCAACTAATTATTTTTAAAATATAGTTTTGAAGTTCAAACTAATGTTGTCAAAGAAATCTGAATTTCTAAATACTGATGCATTTCTTTTTAACTTTACCCTGTACAATTAAACTATGCAGAATAATTTGGAATTTACATTATTATCTATCTTTTTTTAGTAAGCTGCATTTTCTTTGTTAAAAGTGTTAAGCAAAGGGATAAAAGAAGGTTCTAAGTTCAGATATATTGGGGAGATTTAGGTATAAAAATTGTTTAACAAACAAATTTCTTTTATTGAGTACTTTACAAGATCCTTCACAGTTTTGAAAAAGTAGGATATGTGGTATTCATCATTCCCAAATTGTGTTTGACCACATAACCAATGCCACTACACCATTCTCAGCCCTGTTTTGAATTTTGTAAGATTTTGTGAGCTTCTAGTGTGTAAATTTATATTTAGTAAGAAGCATTTCATTTGGTTCTTAAGAATTTTCTCTCCTAGGTTTTTAAATTGTTTTGTTAGTTCTCAGAAAACGAGCACCATTCATGTCCTTTGTAGGGACATGGATGAAGTGGGAAACCATCATTCTCAGCAAGCTAACAGAGGAACAGAAAACCACACACTGCATGTTCTCACTCATAAGTGGAAGTTGAACAATGAGAACGCATGGGCACAGGGAAGGGAATATCACACACCAGGGCCTGTCGGGGGCGGGGGACTAGGGGAGGGATAACATTAGGAGAAATACCTAATGTAGATGACGGGTTGATGGGTACAGCAAACCACCATGGCACACGCATACCTATGTAATAAACCTGCACATTCTGCACATGTATCCCAGAACTTAAAGTATAATTTAAAAAAAAAGAAAGAAAGAAAATGAGTACCATTAACTGTCAAATACACTCACTCACCTTTTTGTACTATTTAACAGCTTGGATTTGTACTGGTACATCAAGTTGCTTTAGCCAATGAAATGGAGGTTCTCTGGCTCTAAATGTTTAAACTTTTCTAGAATATTATGTATGTATATGGCTAACGAGGCTAAAGGTGTCAGCCTTAGTGAAAGTAGAGCAATATTTGCTAGATACATTGAAAGACACTGATATTTTCATTTCTGCCCTTATAATTATATAACAATCATTACCCGTTCCTTTTTCTGATGGCAACAAATACTGGCACCTCGTTAAATATTGTTAAGAGGATTATAACATTATTATCTAATCATATTGGACATTCATAGTACATAAAGCAATTATATTTTGACACAAAGTATATTGGAATATATATAGAAAAAGTACATTTCAATGAGACATAGTTTTTATCTATTTCCAATTGTCTTCAGCCTTGAAAACTAGACATTAATTATATTGTGTTGCTTTTAATCAGTGTTTTATAAAGAACCCCAAAAATAATAGAATAATAGAACAAATAAAATCTTTCAGAAGGTCAAATGTACTAATAATTAGTAGATTTTTGTATCCAATCTCTGAATGTATACTGCATAATTTTCCAGAATCAAAGTTTAAAAATAGAATAGTAGTTTTTTGTTTCTTCATAGAAAACACTATTAGTGCAATATAAAATACCAAATAAAAAATCGCATATTTAACGTTTTCCCTACTTTCTAATTCCAATTCTTAAGAAAATTTACATAGGCACTAACATATGACAGAAAGAACAAAAACCTTTTAATTGGAATATTGTATAGGTAGGTAGGAGATATGTAAAATCTATAATCTTGAATCTAGGAGGCTTTATGAATGATATTGGTAAAAATTTTGTACTCAAATTGATTAATGCAACTATTTCTCCATGTTTACTAAATCTTGTATTATTCTAATGTTTTAAAACTGTAAATTTTGTTCAATTATGTGTAAGCTATTACTTGAAGGATGAGTTGATATTCATAATGGAAAAGCAAAATTAATAAATAAAAGCAATCCTTATTTTATTTGTTCCTTTGTATCATTCTCTGTAGCTATATTGACATAATTCTACAACTTATGTTGTTTAAGTCAATAAAATAAGACAATATATTATGTGGTACAATTAATGGGATGTCACAAATCAAATAATGGCAGATGATAAAAATTGGAAGTTGTGTGCCTACAGGCACAATGCAAGAGTAAGAAGAGTGATTTCCAAATGTGCAATGCTTTTCCTACATTTATGCTAATTTCAAAGTATATTGCTGAAAAAACAAGCTTTTACTTGAATTTTAAATTTCTATTTTATAGCTTCTTCATGAAAATAATGATGGTATATGAAAATTCACATCAAAATTTTTTGAGAGACTTTTAAATTATTGGCAAATTATCTAAGTTAGAAATTGGTGAAACTAAACTTTAAAAAGTCCTTAGCTGAAAATATAAAAAATGCTGCTGTGATAAATATTTAACATTGATGTCTATAGTTTGTAATTTTCTGAAAAACAATTGTTATTGTTTCTATGGTAGTAATTTACTAACAGTAGTCATAGTAGAAGCAGCAATAATAATATCACTGTATTAGTCCTTTCTCATGCTGCTGATACAGACATATCTAGGACCGAGTAATTTATAAAGAAAAAGAGGTTTCATGGACTTACAGTTCCATGTGGCTGGGGAGGCCTCACAATCATGGTGGAAGGTGAAAGACACGTCTTACGTGGTGGTGAAGAGAGAATGAGAGCCAAGTGAAAAGTGAAACCCCTTATAAAATCATCAAATCTCGTGAGAGTTATTCACTACCATGAGAAAAGCATGGGGGGAACTGCCTGCATGATTCAATTATCTGCCACTGAGTCTCTCCCACAACACGTGAGAATTATGGGAGCTACATTTCAAGATGCGATTTGGGTGGGGACACAGCCAAACCATATGAGTCAGCACTGGTGCTATTATTTGCCAGAAAACTTCCATGAGAATTCCCTGAAGATCAGAAGCTGACTTTCATTATTAGAGCCCATAAGTCCAAAATTAATTGAGTTATTTAAGTGACCATATTTGGAATCTAGTTAGGTTGTGACTTAATTATGTGAATAATCTTATGTTTTAAGATATTTTTAAGCCATTGGTCTATTATGGCAGTGAATGCCTATTATTACAAAACAAATTTGGCAATAAGTCATTCAAGGTATGACATAGAATCTCCTCATTAACTACCCTGCCCACAAAGGAAGCCTGCTTTAAAGAGCAGAATAAGTCCCTCTACAGTATATAATTGTTTAACAGAGGACTCTAATAGTATCACAATCAATTCTATGTAGCATACAGTGTAGTTATATAATCATTTTAAGCACCAAATCTTTACCTCTGAAGAATTTTGAAGAACGTCCCGTGACATATGCCAACTGCTATTTTTCACTGTCATCTTTCTTCATCTGAAAATATGTATTTACGCTATTATTAATTTTCACAAACTCACTGGTAAAATCAGTCAGCATTTTATCCTAAATATATAAATCTATAATGTTTTAGTTACATGAAATAACTGCAGGTTGTAGAACACACAAAGTATACTTTGTCCAAATTCTCCAGTACGATAAAAACAAGAAATATTCTCTTATGGATATCTATAGTTTAATAAGAGTAGCATCAGGAGAATCACTTTAAAATTTAGAATAATTATTTTCTTATGAGAAAAATGTGCTCCCAATGGATCACTTTTAAAAGTAACACAAATAGAGTATTTAAAATGTAATTATATAATAAAATATTGATTTATAAAAATGATTACAAGAAAATGTCTCATGTATGAACAGAAATGTATCTGTAAATTATCATTTTAGGTAATTCATGTTGAATGTTTTTTAAATGAAATTCCATAAATCTGTCATGATTATATATTGCTTATGAAACAAAATGAGCCAAAAAGTTTTTTTTCAAAGTGCCCTGACTACATACAGGAACTATGAACAACTTCATCTACTCATTGTAGATATTACAAATATAGCCCACTAGAAGAAATACATGTAGATAATTGAAAATAGAACAGGACCATATTTCAACAATTCTCAGTCAAACAAACTCTGCATTATTGACATTTTGTGTCTTCTCATGAAGGATATATGTAGAAGTCCATCGCATAACTTATATTATTTCCTTTTTTGAGGTTTTACCTCAATGTAATCTTACACAATAAAGTGCATAAGGATACTAAGCAAATGGACTATTTTTGAGCTCTAAGATACATGAACACACACACACCACATAGACGCACGTATATGTGCATGTGTTCACGTGTGTGTGTATGTATATATAATCTTGTGCAAAGTTTATCCATGTGATCCCACTGGTAGAATCTGGTAAAAAACAATATCCCTTTGTTAATTAAGGATTATTTCTACAATAATGGTGTAAAAGCTCAGATTCTTTATTCTTTATCTGGCCTGAAGACCCTGGAAGAGTTTCAAGGACTATATGAATACTAAATTGTACACCAAAAAATGTATAATAAATTTTTTTATTTTATTTTATTATTATTATGCTTTAAGTTTTAGGGTACAAGTGCACAATGTGCAGGTTTGTTACATATGTATACATGTGCCATGTTGCTGTGCTGCACCCATTAACTCGTCATTTAGCATTAGGTATATCTCCTAATGCTATCCCTCACCCCTCCCCCAACCCCACAACAGTCCCCAGAGTGTGATGTTCCCCTTCCTGTGTCCATGTGTTCTCATTGTTCAATTCCCACCCATGAGTGAGAACATGCGGTGTTTGGTTTTTTTGTCCTTGCGATAGTTTGCTGAGAATGATGGTTTCCAATTTCATCCATGTCCCTACAAAGGATATGAACTCTTCATTTTTTATGGCTGCATGGTATTCCATGGTGTATATGTGCCACATTTTCTTAATCCAGTCTATCGTTGTTGGACATTTGGGTTGGTTCCAAGTCTTTGCTATTGTGAATAATACATTTTTATAGACAGAAGTATCCATAAAATTTTCAAATATGTCTGTGTAATATTAAAATTAAGTACCACTTTTCAAGCCATATAATCTTATTACTTTTATTACATCAGCAATGTGGCTTAGTTAACTACTGAACAAAGTGGGAGAAGGTGATAAGAGGCTTACATAAGTTGATAGCTTGGCCCTGAGGAAAGAAAATTTGACCTAGACTTCCTGGAATTTCTTAATAATTGATGTATTTTCTCCTTAGCACTTTTCACCCCCTGATATATTATACATTTGTATTTGTTTATCATAGCCACTAGAATAACATTTCTAAGAGAAGAATATATTTATTGCACAGTGTCTAGAAAAGTGATGCACAGTAAGTGTGTAATAAATTATTATTGAGTGAGTGGAGGCTCTACTGAGAAAAGTTTGCTAGAGAAAACAATATGGTAATTAACTTATGATTGCAAACAGCTTTAAAATGCAAGGACTTTAAAACATATAGCCAAGGGCTAGAGCCAAAAATAATTGGAGGCCCATAAACTACAGAGAAAATACCATGTAAAGGAAATGCTGTCTTTCATATAGCTTGAAATGTTTCCGTGGCAGTTTGTTTTCAATATGTCCAAGATCCATCTCCCATCCTGCATCCAGAATTGGAGTCTATTCCTCTCCACCTCGCATCTGGGATGTAACTTGATGGACCAATGGAATGGGTGAGAGTGACATCCTGGGACTCCTAAGTCTGGGTTATAAGAATCCTTTCATCTTTCTCCTGGACCTACTGGAGCATTTTCTCTAGGAAAAGCAAATTAATATATGTATAACAAGTCCAACTACCCTGAAACTGCCTTGTGATGAGACATACAAGCTATATGACAAACCAGGAATATTAAGACACCATGTGGAAAGAAAGAAAGGTCAAAGAATTGAGGCACTAGATATTTGAATTAAATGATCATTTTGGAATTGGTGTCTCCAGCTCCACGTGTTCAGCTGACACCACCATGGATCAGAAACAAGCCACTCAGTCAAGATTTTACAGAATTCCTGATGCACATATCATAAGAAAAATTGTTTTTTAAAAATAGGTGTTTTGAGCCTCAAGATGTTGGGGCAGTGTGTTACACCAAAATAAATAAGTGAAACAATTTTTAATACCACTCAGAAGAGAGGGAGAATTTATTTCACATTAAATTATACAACATATGCCAACTATACTGAAATTTTGGCACACATTTAACTGAGAATATTCTGATTTAAAGGCTAAACTACAAAGAAGCTTATGACCAAAAGAGTTTGACTGTTGGATCAAAGAACACATTAGGGACTCAGATATTGCTTTGACATATATTTCTATCTTGTTGTCTTGTTTTCTTGCATCGTTTAGGTATAGTAATCATAAAACAGGCCCATTGCCCTGTACTGACTCCACTAATGTTTTATTTATGGTATCAAGGCCTTTTTCTTGCCTTTTAGCTGGGCTCTACAGGGATATCTCAATGAATTTTTAATATTCGTTTTTACCCTTTTTTAAAGCAGAGCTAGAAGTGAGTCTCACAGAGGGTTATGCTGAGCAATGAGGTATTTGTCAGGCTGCCACATGAGTCATTTTTTTCCAATGACAAAGCAGTTGGCTGCCCTGGAGGGGAACATAAAAGGAATCTCAGTAATCATGCCCTACTTGAGTTACCTACACATTGCTGACTCAACAGCTGTCTCTATCCAGAAGAAAACAAGGCAGGAGATAAAATATAAACTAAAAACAACTGATCAAAAGGAAAAAAAATGTAATAAAACCACCACTGAAACAATTGCCTTTTTTTTTAATTCAAAGAATGATTTTTGAGCACACATGCTTTAAATGAAAATCTATAAAACAAATTACAAATAGGAATCTTTACACTTCGCGGGACATTGGATCTCGTGTTTTATCAGCAAAACCCGCTAGGAAAATTGCAATCACATAGTCCTCTAATCCTTTCTTAGTTACTGAATGAAATATTAAACCTGGAAGAATGCAAGAAGTTCTAGATTGGGTCTCAGGCCTAGATCTGAGTCAGAAATTTTCAGGCCATATACTTAACACATGATTTGCTGCCAGATATTACATAGGAGAAATTGCAACTTCTGAAAAAAAAACTGATAGCAGATACTGAGTAGAGACGTGTCCTTCTATTCTTTAATCCAGTAGTGAGTTAGGAAAGTTTCTCTAGTAGAATGTGGGGCCTTTTTAGGAATCAACATGGTCTATGAACACACAAGTAGGCTTCTTAGACAACAGAGTTTTCTAATATGATATATAAATTGTTTTTTAAAAGATGTGAAATTACATGAAAATATTGGAATTTCCGGAATAATCCAAGATAATACTGAGAAGAACAGTGATTGATTCTCTCCTAGATCACCCTGAAGTAAAGGAACAAGAATATCTGTGTCGGTAGAAGCCATTGATATTACGTCCCTACCTGAGATTAGGAGATGCACCTATGGTTGTGCACAAGGTCTTCTATCTGGGAGTGACCACCAAAATGTCTTTGAAATCATAATATAAAAAGACTAGTAACAGGACTTGGAAGAAAAAGTGAGGAAGAAAAAGTGAGGAAGGAAGAATAGGGAAAGAGGGCACAGGCAAATCCATGAAAGAGCACCAGGACCATGAATCGATGCCACTGTTTCTTCCACTGATGGTCTAAAAACAAAAGAACAGAAAGCATCCCTGTAAGTTAATTGAATATTTCTAATGTTTCCATGTCATATTTATCATTTCCTGACAAAATGATTTTGCAAACTTGACCATGAATTCTTACGATTCCAACTATCCCATGGTTTGCCATCATTTCTAAAACAAAATCAAACATCTTCACTGCAGAAATAAGAGCTTGCATGATCATACCCTAACTTTCTTTATTCAGACTTTAAAAATTGTTCCTAGAAACAAGCCACACTGGTCACAGCAACATTAGCTGATATTCAGTCTCTCTGTCTCAAGACCCTCACATAGGTTATTCATTCCACTTAAACACCCTTTCAGTGCCCTACCACTGCTGCCTTTTGTCAGCGCCCAACAAATACAACTTTACCAGTGTAAATTATTTTCTTCTTCAATTATCAAAGCATCAAGCAGAGTCAGACACTCAAGGAAAACTTCACCAACCCTCTCAGAATGTGTTAACCACCTCCATTCCCGATATTCACTAAATCCTACTTTGTTATGATTAACAGTATGTTTAGTGTTCATTTTATCCTGCTGAAATGTCAACTCAATAAAGGCAGAGATCATGCCTGTCATCTTAATCAGAATATTCTAAAGCCTAACAGGAGGTACGGATTAATTAGAAGTTAATAACTATTAGTTAACTGGTGACAATAGTTAAATACAAAAATCTGAAATATACTTTTTAACAATAAAAGATTAAAAAGGTTACTAAGAAACTTGTGTTCATTTATATAATGATTCTTATAAGTACAATCATAAGGAGAATAGTATTGTTTACAGTTTTAAAAAATTTATTTCTTTATTTTTAATTAAGCATGAAATTTACTTATACTCTCAGAAAAACCTTAGAGGAATGCAGTCCTATAGAACTTGCTGCAGTGATAAAAGTATTCTATGTATGCATCATAGCTACAAGGTCCATGTGCCTAGTAAGCATTTGAGATGTGGCTTGTGAGAATGAGAAACTGATTTTTAAATTTTATTTAATTATAATTAACTTAAAAAGCAACAGGGAGTAGTGCGTACAATATCAGAGAGCTAAACAATGGATGAATGTGTATAATAAATGCTCCTTAATAGTCACATTTTTAAAGCACAAAGAGCAGAAATCAATTTCATGGAGATGATGGCAAGAAAGAAATACTCATACTCTGATTAAAATATTGAAATATAATGGAAATAGCTCTGAGGAATCCTCAGTGGAGATAGTTTCTTGTCACTTGTAACAACCTGGGGAGGCAGGTGAATAAGTAAGTTATTTTTACATGTTAAGAAATACTACATTTTGGCAGTACTTCATCAAAGTTTCTATGAATAATTACTAATAATTTTATTTAAATTTATACTGAGCTATTAAATATTTGCATTTAAATTATTGGCCATTTACCAGTTTTTTTACATTGTGGGCCAGATCCTTACCTTATATTACAAACCTGCCTCATTTTGGAGACACATGTCTGAACATAGCACTCCCTGCACTTCTGCACGTATATTTGAACTTTGTCAACATGCCATTGATAAGGGATAATCATAGCTCTGCAATAAGGCTTATTAATATTCAGGACAACACATGTCTGCTCATGTAAAAATGTAGAAGTAATATCCTTCTACAGAACCTGAGTGCCATGCTCAATTAAGTGGCAAGCACAATTCCAGCACATCTGCTGGGTGCATATTCTGGTCACAGACTAATAGTCAATTGTGCAATGACAAATAAATGTATAACATACCATGGTAAGATAAATCTATATTTTAGAAATTCTTCAGTAGTTTTAAATGTTAAGCCTTTGTGTCTGAATTTTTATTTTTATCACAGAAAGTAAACAGTCCTGTGATGCTGTTAGTGACCTGACTTAAAACCACGTCTTATTATTTCTCTTTCAAGCTGATTTATCAGTTTAATTGAAGAGTCTAAACATGAGCCATTAAAATACAACTTCTTATCCTTGTGAAACAGAATTTTTCTCCATGGTCTACAAACCAAAAATAGCCCAATCCATTGTATTACTTTTTTTTATTATCTTCTAGGCTGGATCTACATTTTGATGTATATGTAAAAAAATCTAATTTTTCTTGACAAACACTTTAATGTGTAAATGCTGTGTTCCTTTACATTGATAAGCCTAATTTATTCTAATAAAATATCATTTTAAATGTAGAAACCAGATTCATTTCAACAAAACATCACTTTTATATTTAGGGATTTCCACTTGTAGTGGGTATGAACTTTTCTCTCCAATCTGAGATATAAAATCACACATTTCTTTTGTTTCTTCAAAATCCTGTTTTTTTCTCCCAAAACTACTAAAAGGTGAAGAAACTTTATCTCAATGATTATTTGGTTGTTTTCCTTGGTAGAATAAAAAAAAAACTTGCTGAAATTATTGTTAAAATTTGATATGGTTTGGCTGTGTCCCCACCCAAATCTCATCTTGACTTGTAGCTCCTATAATTTCCATGTGTCATGGTAGGGGTCCCGTGGGAGGTAATTGAATCATGGGGGTGAGTCTTTCCCATGCTATTCTCATCATAGTGAACAAATCTCAGGAGATTTGATGGTTTTATAAATGAGAGGTCCCCTGCACACGCTGTCTTTGCCAGCCACCATGTAAGACATTCTTCTGCTCTTCCTTCATCTTCCACCGTGATCATAAGGCCTCCCCAGCCGTGTGAAACTGAGAGTCCATTAAACCTCTTTCCTTTATGAATTAACCAGTCTCAGGTTTGTCTTCATTAGCAGCATGAGAATGGATTAATACAGTAAATTGGTACTGGCAGAGTGGGGTGCTGCTGTAAAGATATTCAAAAACATGGAAGAAACTTTGGAACTGGCTAACAGGCAGAGTTTGGAACAGTTTGGAGGGCTCAGAAGAATACAGGAAAATGTGGGAAAGTTTGAAACTTCCTAGAGACTTGTTGAATGGCTTTGACCAAAATGCTGATGGTAATATGAACAATAAAGTCCAGGGTGAGGTGGTCTCAGATGGAGCTGAGGAACTTGTTGGGAATGGAGTAAATGTCACTCTTGCTATGCAAAGAGACTGGTGGCATTTTTCCCCTGCCCTGGAGATCTGTTAAACTTTGAACTTGAGAGAGATGATTTAGGGTATCTGGTGGAAAAAGTTTCTAAGGGACAAAGTGTTCAAGAGGAAGCCGAGCATAAAAGTTTGAAGAATTTGCAGACTGATGATGCAATTTCTTCTGGGGAGAAAATCAAGCCCACAGTAGAAATTTGCATAAGTAATGAGGAGCCAAATGCTAATTGCCAAGACAAATGGTGAAAATGTCTTCAGGGCATGTCAGAGATCTTCCTGGCAGCACCTCTCATCACAGGCCCAGAGGCCTAAGATGGTCCAGGGCCTCTGTGTTTTGTGCAGCCTAGTGACTTGGTGCTCTGTGTCACAGCCACTCCAGCCATGGCTAAAAGGGGCCAAGGTACAGCTCAGGCCATGGCTTCAGAGGGTGCAAGTTGCAAGCCTTGACAGCTTCCACATGGTGTTGGGCCTGCTGGTGCACAGATGTCAAGAACTGAGGTTTGGGAACCTCTGCCTAGATTTCAGAGGATGTAGGGAAATGTCTGCATGTATAGGCAGAAGTGCTTTGCAAGGCTGGAGCCCTCATGGAGAACCTCTGCTAGGGCAGTGCAAAAGGGAAATGTGGGGTCAAAGCCCCCATACAGAGTCCCTACTAGGTCACTACCTAGTGGAGCTGTGAGAAGAGGGCCACCATCTTCCAGACCCCAGAATGGTAGGTCCACCACAGTGGAGGTTACTGAGAGCAGTCAAAGGCTGCTTACTGTAAGCTTAAACAAGAGAACTTGATCAATTTTCCCTTCCACAAGGTATCACACTGATCCATTATGTGCAGGAAAGAGAGATCAGACTATTACTGTGTCTATGTATAAAAAGGAAGACGTAAGAAATTCCATTTTGATCTGTACTAAGAACAATTCTTCTGCCTTGAGATGCTATTAATCTGTAACCCTAGCCCCAACCCTGTGCTCACAGAAACATGTGCTGTATTGACTCAAGGTTTAATGGATTTAGGGCTGTGCAGGATATGCTTTGTTAAAAATGTGTTTGCATGCAGTATGCTTAGTACAAGTCATCGCCATTCTCCAGTTTTGAGTACCCAGGGACAAAATGCACTGCGGAAGACCACAGGGAACTCTGCCCAAGAAAGCCTGGGTATTATCCAAAGTTCCTCCCCACTGAGACAGCCTGAGATATGGCCTCCTGGGAAGGGAAAGACCTGACTGTCCCCAGCCCAACACCCATAAAAGGTCTGTGATGAGGAGGATTAGTGAAAGAGGAAGACCTCTTTGCAGTTGAGATAAGAGGAAGGCATCTGTCTCCTGCTCATCCCTGGGAATGGAATGTCTTCGTGTAAAACCCAATCGTACATTCTATTTACTGAGATAGGAAAAAACTGCCTTATGGCTAGAGGTGAGACATGCTGGTGGCAATACTGCTCTTTACCACACTGAGATGTTTGTATAAAGTCAAACATAAATCTGGCCTATGTGCACATCCAGGCACAGCACCTTTCTTTAAACTTATTTATGACACAGAGTCCTTTGCTCACATGTTTTCCTGCTGTCCCTTTCCCCACCATTACCCTATAGTCCTGCCACATCCTCCTCTCTGAGATAGTAGAGATAGTGATCAATAAATACCGAGATAACTCAGAGACCAGTGCCAGTATGGGTCCTCCGTATGCTGAGCACCGGTCCCCTGGGCCCACTTTTCTTCCTCTATACTTTGTCTCTGTGTCTTATTTCTTTTCTCAGTCTCTTGTCTCCACCTTGCAAAATATACCCACAGGTGTGGAGAGGCAGGCCCCCTTCACTTTACATTGATGACATTGTGCTGATTGGATCCAGTGAGTGAAAAGTAGAAAACACACTGGACTTATTAGTGAGACATTTGCATGCCAGAGGATGGGAAATAAATTAGACTAAAATTCAGGAAACTTCTACCTCAGTAAAATTTCTAGGGGTCCAGTGGTGTGGGGCCTGACAAGATAGTCCTTCTAAGGTGAAGGATCAAGTTCTTTCCAAACAAGAGTTATGACACAAAGACGGAGAGTTGATATATCCCTGGTAGGACAGTAAAGGTATATTGCTGGCCTTGCCAGCTGAAGGCAAATTGCTTCTGGTGGACTTTATGGACAGGAATGGAGAAAAAGGCATTTGCCAAATCAATCACTGCATACCAAGTACCAGATGTGTTAAGTTGTTTAAGCAATGAAACAAAATCTGATCCAGCAGCTGCAATTGGAGTCACCACTAGTTTAAACTTACAATAATCCACTGTCATTCTCCAAGATCCATCTCTCTTCTGCACAGGCCAAATAGGAAAGTTGAATGGTAATGTGATAGAAATCACCACCCCTGCCTCTTTCAAGTCCTTGATGGTGTTACTAATCTCTGCAATCCCTCCAGGGATGCAATATTGTTTTTGATTTACTAATGGCTTCCATTTGGCATTTCCCACCATAATAGCCCTCATCCTACCAGTCAGGGAGCCAATACTGGGATGCTGCCAGCTGCTAATATGTCTGTGCCAATTATGCATTCTGGCACTGGGGAAATGATCACAGGCTGTCTGGGGACCCAGTGGACCCACCGCAAGTCAAACCCAAGCTAAAACTACATTAATTACTTGACCTCCATTAGCCCATACTTTAGATGGAGGACCACAGTGATGTTTTGGGTCCCTTGGAATCAACGTCAGCTCAGAGCCAGTGTCCAGTAGTCCTGGAAATGTCTGATCATTTCCCTTTCCCCAATGCACAGTTACCCTGGTAAAAGGCTGTAGGCCTTCTTGGGGAAAGATTGGAGAAAGTTTTACTGCATAAATTGTTGATAGTGTAACAGGGTCCTTCCTCAAGGGGACCTGGCACCCCATTCATTCAAGGGGTTCTGGGTCTGTAAATTGGTTGAAGTCTGGAAATTGATTAAAGGATCCTGATTCTTGGTTTCTATAATTCAAATTAGTCTTTTGTCCACTTGACCTGAAAGTTTTCTGCTTATATAAATTAAATAAGAAAGCAGTAGGCTTTCTATCAGTTTCACTTCTAGGAATACCGTGATAAATTAGCCAATGCCAGAGCTCTACACAAGTCAGGCTATTCTGATTGCTGCTTTGCCTCTGCTGTCCATTACGGTAGCTATGTCCACCTTGCTTTTGACGGTTGAGTGTCATCACTTGGCCCCTGCCACCTTGGGATCCAATTATTCCCTTTACATTTAAATTTTGTAGTTGAGTGACTGTGGTTCCTACTGTAAGATCTGGCAAACAGAGAAATCACAGAGCTCTTTAAGGATGCAGGTGCTCCCCTCACAAATCTATTTTACAAAGTATTGGTCAAAGGTATATCTTCTGAACCCTCCAAGCTGGAATGATTAGGTCTAAAGTGACTAATCCACTCCAGCAGCCCCATCTCCCTAAGCCTCTGGATCCCTTCTTCTACATTAAACCAACGAAGATCAGGCATTTTCAGCTCACTCACAGTGGGCCATCTTTTAAGCCATATTTCATCTAACCAAGCAAATAAAATATTAGAACCTTTTTTTAACAACCTGAGCTGCAACATTAAATGCAAAATCTGTGCTGAGTGGGCCCAAATCCATAAATTCAGCCTGATTCAACTCTATATTCCTTCCACCATTATCCCACACCCTTAATATCCATTGCCATGCCTGTTCTCCAGATTTCTGCTTATATAAACTAGAAAACTCAAGCAGTTATTTCTGAGGGTAGCACATGTCCTCATGGGTCACACTCTCAACCTTACCTCTAAGGGCTTGCTGAGAGTTTAGCCTAGTTATAGGACTACAAGCAAACAGGGGTGCTGGGGGTAAGTCCTGAAGAGAGTCAACATTGTCTTGCCTCATATCTTCCTCAGGAGAGGCCATCACTGTTGCCTCAGCCAATGCAGGGTTTATTTCCTCAGACAAAGGTGGAAAGGCTGATGGCAGCATGGGTCAGGAAGGGAATGTTGCCATTACCGGGGATGGGGAAGCTGTTTCTTCTGGCAAAAAAGTTCTTTGGAGGACCTATTTTGGCTCCCTCTTCTTGGACCAAGAAACAGACCATGTGTATCCTTAGTGTATTTTTTTCTATGACAAAGGCAGTTGGAGTGCTGGCTCATGCCTGTAATCCCAGCACTTTGGGAGGCTGAGGTGGGTGGATCACGAGGTCAGGAGATCGAGACCATCCTGGCTAACATGGTGAAACCCCATCACTACTAAAATACAAAAAATTAGCCGGGCGTGGTGGCGGGCGCCTGTAGTCCCAGCTACTCAGGAGGCTGAGGCAGGAGAATGGTGTGAATGCAGAAGGCGGAGCTTGCAGTGAGCCAAGATCCCAGATCATGCCACTGCACTCCAGCCTGGGCGACAGAGCGAGACTGCAAAAGAAAGAAAAGAAAAGAAAAGAAAAGAAAAGAAAAGAAAAGAAAAGAAAAGAAAAGAAAAGAAAAGAAAAAAGGAAGGAAGGAAGGAAGGAAGGAAGGAAGGAAGGAAGGAAGGAAGGAGAAAGAAAGAAAGAAAGAAAGAAAGAAAGAAAGAAAGAAAGAAAGAGGAAGGAAGGAAGGAAGGAAGGAAGGAAGGAAGGAAGGAAGGAGGTAAGGAAGGATCCAGCATGGTCATGCTTATACAAGTAAACATTTGTGAACTCTCCAAGATTTATCAGTTGAGTTCCTCAGTCTGAGATCTCTAGCATTCTAAATTAAATCAAAATTTTTATATATGTAGACTAAGGATTAGGAAATTAACCTAGAACTTAATAGACATTAGACGAAATTACAGTCACACATATGCATATTTAAAAAAAAACTATTTTCTCTCTTAAAAAGATTTTTTGCTGAAGCTATCACATCAATTGCCTAATATATGAACCCAGTTTTGAATGACAGTTAAAATATCAATTATGTCAAACATGTCATTACCAATGTGTCAATATCTTTGAATGGGTTTGTTTCCTATTCTCTCTCCTTGTCTCTCACTTATTCATTTTCTAAATCTTTCCATGTGCTCTCTTTCATCATATATACCTATATGAAATGTATGTATATGTACATATGAAAATAATATACATATAATGTACTTATAAAATAAATATACACTGAAAAATATGAAATACATGTCATATAGAAATATATGTCAGAAATTTGTAAGTAAACATGTTTATATATTTTATATGCATACAAATAAAGTATACATAATTTAAGAACCATTGTAAAAGCATCTGTATACCAATGTAAAATATTATATACCATAAATCAATATAAAGCAATATTTACTCGTAAAAGACCAGAGGTATTTCCTGATGAGAAAGTTTAATAATAAAATTTGTATAAGAAAGTCTACTTCTGCTGTGTTAATATTGACAATCTTGAAAATCATAACCGGTATATTGGGGTTACAAAAGTAAAATTTAAAAATTAGAGAGTTAATTATCATGCTCTATATTTCATTCTTAGAAATAAAGAAAAATGATTATAGATGTCAAATGCTGGTTTACCACATGGCCTAGTAGAAAGAGTTTCATACTAAAAATTAGAATATATGAATTTTAGCTTTGTTTTTTTCCCTAAATGTGTGATTTGGGCCCATCAGTTTAACCTCTCTAAGACTTGTTTTTCTGAATTATAAAATTAAAGTATGAGGATATATTATCTTCCAGGTAATTGCAGATTTTTCAAAACTACAATTATGTGAAATATCGAAAATAATTTAAACATAATTTAAGCTTAAGAAAAATAAAGATGAAAAGTAACCCAAATATTTGTATCATTTATCACTGCAGTCTGAAAATTACCCCAAATCTTAATGACTTACAACAGAAACATTTATTTTTCTCTCACTCTTCTTGGAGACAGTGTGACAGTTCTTCAGGTCTAGACTAATCTGGCTGGACCCAGATGGTCTAGGATAGACCAAAGCTTGTCTGGTAATAAATGGCTTGTCAGTTTTGAGGATGAGTTGGGCTGGGTGAGATGACTTGGTTCTACAAAATACAGCTTTTATTTTATTTTCCAATAGGCCAGCCAGACTTTTTTACGTGGCAGTTGCAGGGTTCCAAACATAAGCAAGAGAAGGCAAGCCCAAATGAGTGTGCTTCATGCCTTTGCTTTTATCAAGTTTGCTAACGTCATAATTGGCCAAAGCATGTCACACAGGCAAGCCCATTTCAAGTGACAGAAAAATAGTCCTCCTTTTTTAATGGCATAAATGGCAAAAATCACATTACAAAAGGAATTTGAGTATATGAATGGGAAGAATTTGTGACTGAGGAATTTGAATACATGAAGGGGAAGGATTTGTGACTGATTTTGTAATCTCCCATTTTTCTTAATCTCCAGCTAAACTGACTATATGCCTTCTTATATAATTATGCAATCTCCTAAATTTTAGTTTGTTCATAGATTTCTATACCTCTACTGCTTCCTCTTGTGTTTACAATTTCTTGAACTTTCTACTACCTTACACAACTTTTCAGTGTTTTGTTACGATAGGTAGAGAGGACAAAAGGACAAGACAATGCTTTGATTTTTCAGGTGTTGAGGAGGCTTTGTAGGATAAGACCTTCACTAAAGAATAATGTAAGAATATTAGATTCATAGAGCTTATGAGGGTATGTTGAGGCCAAAAATGGACACAGAAAAAAATGTGTGCAAAATTAAGTTTATTTTCTTTGCAGTTTTATCTGGAAATCATCTTTCCTTTTACAATACAGTTGAAGAATGAGGCTAAATTTCCACATCTAGAACCCTATTGTTACAATTCTATTTCATAGAAGTTACACATTCTAGAAGGACATGAAGTACTCTGACATGTATTAAACCTTGTAGAAAGAAGGCATGTAATAACAGGAATGTGATGTATAGGAAACAGACTACAAAGGGAAATGCTATGCTACATGATTTTTGTTCATATTAACTAATAAGGTCATGAAATGACCTTCAAATTTTACAAACACAATCATAGTTTTATTTTCTCAAGCACAGTGTTATTTCTTATTTCTTTATTTATTATTTTTATATTTCTGAATGTGCAAAGCTGTGAAACTAAAAACAAGCCAATAGAAACATTTGAAAAACAATAAGATTTTTCAATTGTCTAAAATACTATCAGTGTTTTTTATAAATGATATTATTAAAGCATGTGTAAAGGCTATTTATATTTAAATATTTACATTTTATAAGTATACACTCTTTGCAAATTAGCCTCCACATACTGTTTATTTTGATTGGATAATTTTAAATGATCCTTAAATTCACTTTGATGAATAATTTTATACCTTTCACAACACTTAAAACTTTGAGTTTAGAGCTAGTCAAATATATAATTAAGACTACTGATTAAGTATGCCAATATTTAATCAGATATATTTGTTATAAACCTGAATTTTGAATCTAGGTCATACATAATAATAGCACATTCATTCAAGAAGCCAAAAGTATCCTGTCACATAGGATGTATACAATTTTATAAATATTGGATCTAAAATATGGATAAAAATGGCAGGGATTGCTTGAAATAAAATTACATGTACTCAGTTGTTTGGATATCTTTATATATGTGCTTGCTTATATGCCTTCTGGAGTATTAAGATATCTTACAGAGGAAGGAACTTGAGCATTGATGTTATTAGACTACAAGTGAATAGCAACTCCACTACTGAAGTGGTTTAGCTCTGTGTCCCCACCCAAATCTTATGTGGAATAATAATTCCCAATGTTGAGGGAGGGACCTGGTGGGAGGTGATTGAATCATAGGGGCAGGTCTCCCCCTTGCTGTTCTCATGATAATGTGAGAGTTCTCATCAGATCTGGTTGTTTAAAAGTGTGTAGCACCTCCCCCTTCACTCTCTCTCCTACTCTGCCATAGTAAGACATGCTTGCTTCCCTTTTGCCTCCTACCATGATTACAAGTTTCCTGAGGTCTCCCAGCCATGCTTCCTGTACAGCCTGTGGAACCATGAGTTAAACCTCTTTTCTTCATAAATTACCCAGTCTCTCAGGTAGTCTTCATAAATTACCCAGTCTCAGGTAGTTCTTTATAGCAGTGTGAGAACAGACGAATACAACTACATAATACATTCTTGATCTTAGGTAACTTACAACTTATTTAAATTTCAGTGTTCTTATATTATATGTAAGCTATAATAATAACCATAATTCAGAAAGTTGTTTCCAGAAAGAAATAATTAATACATGCTAAAGCCCTTTGAAAATTGTACTCAAACATACTTATATAATTTTAGCTATATTTTGTGTATATCTGAGAGAGAAACATTTTATGAAGAATATCTATTTTTAAATTGTGGATAATAATATTTAATAATAATTATAAATGTCATTTATCTATATGCTTACTCAGGGTCAAACCCTGATAAAAAGTTTAAGATCATTCTTTTTAATCCTAATCACAGTCCCATCAGGTAGTTTTTACTTATACCCATTTTGCCATTGAAAAAAACAGAGACATTAATCAGCTGCAGAGCTAAAATTTTATTTCAAAAATTGTCATTTTTTTGCATCTGTTATCTTCTCCATTATATTAGCCTTTCCAAGGTCTAGCATTGGGGAAAATGAGTGAATGTAGTTGAAAAACATTGTAACCTACATCCTTTTTAAAAGTAATGCACAAATTGTATTAGCATATGAAATTGCTAAGACATCTTGTAATAAAAACTATTATTTAAGCATATATAACCCTGAAGTTTCCAAATGAATTTTACCATTTACACTTTTATTGTGTCCACTTCTATTTGCCAAGTATGTGTGTGTGTTCGTGGGGGACAGGGTTCTATGTCAAAACTGTAATCAGACTTCTTAGTCGAGGTTCTAATTCTAAAATTCAGATATTTATATTGAATCCGGGTTTTCAAGTTGCTTGCTTCTAGTCTAGTATCCTCCTGGACATACGCATATGGCTTTCGTCACTATGCAGGACCACATACAAAACTTTGCCTAACATTGCTTTATAAGACAATTCCCATGAGACAATAGCCAAAATGTACTTCTTTTAAGACAGACGCTGTAGATTTATCAAAAAATAATGTAATATAATCTCTGTTCCCCATAAAGCAGAACTTTTTGATGAATCCTTTTTGAAACCAAAACTGCTTTTTTTGCAGTTGCTACATGATGGCATTGCTGGCAGTTTTACCTTAAAACATTACTTTTTCATCTACCATTTGTGTTTCTTACCTTCGTAATGCCTTTTGTTTCTTTACTTCTTATAATTTCAACTTTTATTTTTGATTCGGGGGTATACATGCAGGTTTGTTACATGAATATATTGCCTGATGCTGAGGTTTGGGGTACAAATGATCCCATCACCCAAGTTGTAACCATAGTGTCCAGTAGGTCATTTTTCAGCCCTCGTCCCACCCTCTCCCCTCTAGTATTCTCCAGTGTCTATTGCTCCCATCTACAGGTTCATGTGTACTCAGTGTTTAGTTCCCACTTATAAGTGAGAACATGCAATTGTTTTCTGTTCCTGCACTAATTCACCTAGAATTTGGCCCCCAGTGGGGTGGTGGCGGGCGCCTGCAGTCCCAGCTACTCGGAAGGCTGAGGCAGGAGAATTGCCTGAACCCAGGAGGCAGAGGTTGCAGTGAGCCGAGATCATGCCACTTCAGCCTGGCAAGATAGCGAGACTCTCTCTCCAAAAAAAATAAAAATAAGAAAAGAAAAGAATATTGGCCCCCAGTTGTATCCACATTGCTGCAAAGGACATGATTTCTTTTTTTTTTTTTTTTTTTTTTTGAGACAGAGTCTCACTCTGTCCCCCAGGCTGGAGTGCGGTGGCACTATCTCGCCTCACTGCAAGCTCTGCCTTCTGGGTTCACGCCATTCTCCTGCCTCAGCCTCCCGAGTAGCTGGGACTACAGGTGCCTCCCACCACACCCAGCTAACTTTTTTGTATTTTTAGTAGAGACAGGGTTTCACTGTGTTAGCCGGGATGGTCTCCATCTCCTGACCTTGTGATCCACCCGCCTCGGCCTCCCAAAGTGCTGGGATTACAGGCATGAGCCACTACGCCCCACCGATTTCATCCTTTTTATGGCTGCGTAGTATTCCATGGTGTGTATGTACCACATTTCGTTTATTTAATTCACCATTGATAGGCACCTAGGTTGATTCCATGTCTTTGCTATTGTGAATAGTGTAGCGATGAACATACAAGTGAGTATGGCTTTTTGGTAGAATTATTTATTTTTCCTTTGGATATGTACCCAGTAATGTGATTACTGGGTGAAATGGTAGTTCTAAGTTCTTTGAGCAGTCTTCATAGTTTCCACAGTGCTGAATTACTTCACATTCCCACTAACAGTATATAAGCGTTCCCATTTCTCCATAACCTTGTCAACATCTGTTATTTTTTGACTTTGCAATACCAGCCATTCTGACTGGTGTAAGATGGTATTTCATTGTGGTTTTCATTCGCAGTTCTCTGATGATTAATTATGTTAAAGCATTTTTTATATATTATTGCACACTTATTTGCCTTTTTTTGAGAAGTGTCTGTTGATGTCCTTTGCCCACTTTTTAATGGGATTACTTGTTTTTTGTTTATTGAATTAAGTTTCTCATAGATTCTTTATGTTAGACTTTTGTCAGACACATAGTTTGTGGATATTCTCTCCCATTCTGTAGGAACAAAACAAGAATGCCCACTCTCACCACTCCTATTCGACATAATACTGAAAGTCTTTTTTTTAATATAATTTATTATTATTATTATTATTATACTTTAGGCTCTATGGTACATGTGCGCAATGTGCAGGTAAGTTACATATGTATACATGTGCCATGCTGGTGTGCTGCACCCACCAACTCGTCATCTAGCATTAGGTATATCTCCCAATGCTATCCCTCCCCCCTCCCCCTACCCCACAACAGTCCCCAAAGTGTGATGTTCCCCTTCCTGTGTCCATGTGTTCTCATTGTTCAATTCCCACCTATGAGTGAGAATATGCGGTGTTTGGTTTTTTGTTCTTGCGATAGTTTACTGAGAATGATGATTTCCAATTTCATCCATGTCCCTACAAAGGACGTGAACTCATCATTTTTTATGGCTGCATAGTATTCCATGGTGTATATGTGCCATATTTTCTTAATCCAGTCTATCATTGTTGGACATTTGGGTTGGTTCCAAGTCTTTGCTATTGTGAATAATGCCACAATAAACATACGTGTGCATGTGTCTTTATAGCAGCATGATTTATACTCCTTTGGGTATATACCCAGTAATGGGATGGCTGGGTCAAATGGAATTTCTAGTTCTAGATCCCTGAGGAATCGCCACACTGACTTCCACAAGGGTTGAACTAGTTTACAGTCCCACCAACAGTGTAAAAGTGTTCCTATTTCTCCACATCCTCTCCAGCACCTGTTGTTTCCTGACTTTTTAATGATTGCCATTCTAACTGGTGGGAGATGGTATCTCATTGTGGTTTTGATTTGCATTTCTCTGATGGCCAGTGATGGTGAGCATTTTTTCATGTGTTTTTTGGCTTCATAAATGTCTTCTTTTGAGAAGTGTCTGTTCATGTCCTTCGCCCACTTTTTGATGGGGTTGTTTGTTTTTTTCTTGTAAATTTGTTGGAGTTCATTGTAGATTCTGGATATTAGCCCTTTGTCAGGTGAGTAGGTTGCGAAAATTTTCTCCCATTTTGTAGGTTGCCTGTACACTCTGATGGTAGTTTCCTTTGCTGTGCAGAAGCTCTTTAGTTTAATTAGATCCCATTTGTCAATTTTGGCTTTTGTTGCCATTGCTTTTGGTGTTTTAGACATGAAGTCCTTGCCCATGCCTATGTCCTGAATGGTATTGCCTAGGTTTTCTTCTAGTGTTTTTATGGTTTTAGGTCTAACATTTAAGTCTTTAATCCATCTTGAATTGATTTTTGTATAAGGTGTAAGGAAGGGATCCAGTTTCAGCTTTCTCCATATGGCTAGCCAGTTTTCCCAGCACCATTTATTAAATAGGGAATCCTTTCCCCATTTCTTGTTTTTGTCAGGTTTGTCAAAGATCAGATAGTTGTAGATATGTGGCATTATTTCTGATGGCTCTGTTCTGTTCCATTGATCTATATCTCTGTTTTGGTACCAGTACCATGCTGTTTTGGTTACTGTAGCCTTGTAGTATAGTTTGAAGTTAGTATTCCTTCTGAATACTGAAAGTCTTAGCCAGAGAAATCTGGCAACATAAAGAAATAAAAGGCATCCAAATACAAAAAGAAGTCAAATTATCTCTCTTTGCTGATGATATGATTCTCTGCCTAGAAGCACTAAAGACTGACAAAAGACTCCTAGAACTGATAAATGACTTCAGTAAAGTTTCAAGATACAAAATTGAAGCACAAAAAATGAGTAGAAGTTCTGTACACCAATAATGTTAAAGCTAACAGATGAAGTGCACTCCCATTTACAAAAGCAGAAAAAAAATCTAAGAATACACTTAACCAAGTAAGTGAAAGATCTCTACAAGGTGAAAGAAATCAGACAGCACAAGCAAATGAAAAAAACATTACATGCTCCTGTATTGAAAGAATCAATATTGTTAAAATGATCATACCGCCCAAACCAATTTACAGATTCAACACTATCATTATCAAACTACCAACATCATTTTTCACAGAATTAGAAAAAACTATTCTGAAATTCATGTGGAACCAACAAAAAGCATAAATAGCCAAAGCAATCCTAAGCAATAAGAAGAAAGCCAGAGGCATCACATTACCCAACTTCAAACTATAGTATATGGCTACAATGACCAAAACAACACGGTTCTTAAACAAAAACTGACACATAGACCAATGGAACAGAACAGAGAATCCAGAAATAGAGCCGCATACCTACAACCACATGATCTTTGATAAATTTAATAAAAATAAGCAATGGGGAAAAGACTCCCTATTCAATAAATGGTACAGGGATAACTGGCCAGCCACATGCAGAAGAATGAAACTGGACCCCTACATTTCACCATATGCAAAACTTAACTCAAGATGGATTAAAGATTTAAATTTTAGACCTCAAACTATATGAATCCTAGAAGACAACATAGGAAATAACATTATGGTCATCAGCCTTGGCAAATAATTCATGAGCAATGCCTTTTACATAGCAGTTTTGATAATGATGGAATAAGAGAGAAGAAAGATTGCGTATTTGGAGTACTCAAGATGGAAAGTAGTCTACGGGGCTTGATGAAAGATGATTAGCAGCGACTGACATGCAAACTCAAAAGATATAATGTATATCTGCTTCTTAATTTCTTTCAATTCTATCTTTATAGAAGTTATGTTATGAGGAATTCTTTTACATTTCTTCTGTGGATACTATTTAGAATTTTATTTCTTCTTGAGTTTAATTCTAATTAAAAGTTATATAAAATCCATTTATTAGATATGATTTTAAAATTATTGCAAGGAATTGACAAATAAAATTGCTTTAGAATAATTTTAATATATATAGAGAAGAACTGTTTCTGATGCTATTGTATCTTTCCATTACCTGCTCAGATTTGCCAAGCTAGTTAATTTTATTAAACTTTTAAAGGAATTCTTTTTAATTTTTTCCATTAAATTTAATATTCAAATAATATTTGTTTCTTTGTTTTATACACTTTTTTTTATTCTTTTTTTTTCTTTTATTATTATCATTATTATTATTATACTTTAGGTTTTATGGTACATGTGCGCACTTTTTATTTCATTTTAATTTAAGGTTTTCTTTTAGCATGTTATTATTTCTCTTTTCCAGAAGTGGATAATAAATTCAATTGTTTTCAATATTTTTTATTTTCAATATTTTATATTTCTAAAACATTTATTTAAATCAAATGTTTGTGCTTTGATCTTCTCCAAGACTTAAACTTCTGACCAACAAAAATGACTAAAATAATTTAGGGACTTAAGTCCCTAAAACAATAATTTATTTAGTCATTTTGTTGGTCAGAAATTTGATAAGAGCTCAGTTGGATCTGAAGTGTCAAGTTCCAAGTTAGCTTTTGCACTCATATGACGACTGCCTTAGTGTCTCTCCCTTCCTGTGGCATTTTATTCTCTAAGGCTTTTCCATGTTCTTGTTTCCCATATCATGAGAGTGAATATAGTTTGGATCTCCGTTCCTGCTAAAATCTTATGTGAAATTTTTATCCCCAATGCTTCAGGTAAGAACTAATGACAGGTGTTTGGGTAATGGGGATGGATCCCTCATGGCTTGGTCTTTGCAGTAGTGAGTGAGTTCTCATTAGACAGGGTCATTTAAAAGTGTGTGGCACCTCCTTCCCCACTCTCTCTCTTGCTCCCTCCTGCTCTGGTCATGTGACATACCTGCTTTCCCCTTTGCCTTCTACCTTGATTGTAAGCTTCCTGAGGCCTCCCTAGAAGTTAACCAGATGCCAGCACCATGCCTCCTGTAAAGCCTGCAGAACCATGAGCCAATCACACTGCTTTTCTTTATATATTACCAAGTCTTAAATATTTCTTTATTTAAGCAATGCAAGAACGGCCTAATGCGACAGTCTAAGGTCATGAGTCACCTAGCAAGGAGCCTGGCTTCCTCAACAGGGAGTGTTCCAAGTAATAGAAAGTAAAAATGCCAAATGGGTATAGCTTCATCTCTGCATTATGACCAAAGCAATCAGATTCATAAATTCTACTTCTTGTAGGGAGAATGTCAAGAATTTGTGACTCTCTTTAATCTACCACAACCTCTTCAACTCCATATTCTAGCTTTTTATTATTTTGTTCTAAGTTATTTATAATAGCATGTCTCTTTTCTTCTTTTGCATACAAGTTATTTGAAATATTGTTATTATTCTCTCTTTTTTTAACTTAATTTTCTAAAGTGTTTGTTTTTCAGGTATAATTTTAAAATATTTTCTGTTTTTAACTCTTGGACAAAATATGGCCCACACAGTCAATTTTTTGAATTTTTGAGATTTTCTCTGTGACTTAATGTATATTTAATTCTAAAGGAAATTGGTTTATTGAGCTATTCAAATTATTAATTTTATTCATTAGCTTCTATTTTACCTATATATTTTAAATCATTCTACTTATAAAGTGAAATTTGTCTGATTAAGTTATTAGGTATGTAATCAACTTTTATTATAAAGCAATATTTTCCTTACCTAACACATTATTAATAAATTTATATTATTTAACAATAATACTAAAACTTATGCATCACATCTATCTGGTTTTTATAGTCTGTATGGGTTGTACTGAAAAATTTGTCTTCTACTTGCCTCCTTTCTTAAAATGCTTTCTCTTTCAGTTAAAGCACGATATCTGATTTTTTCATTTCCGTAGGATTTGGACCCCCCTGTAGAAGAGAACAGACATTCAAATTGCTTTTGAAAATAACATTGGTTTTATCAAAAATAAATATACAAAAAATAAAAATAAAATTTTTCAATCAATATTCAATGTTAAATGTCCTTCATGTTTCTTTTTTATTATCAGTTTGAACCATTTCCAGATTTTTTTTTACCAAAACTATAAATAACATATGCATTTAAGTTAAATTTTCTCTAGACTTACTCCTTGTGATGAAGGACAAAAGTGATGAAATTACATTTAATTTTAAGAGGCCTATTGAAACAAAAATCTTGGTCTTAAAAGTGGAAAATAAGATATCTACCGCAAAAAGGCCTGTGTGATTTAGAAGCTTGTTTTCCAAAATATATATATATATTTATATATATACATATATAAATTACAGAAAAATAAATTCACTGAGATTAGAAGGTAGGAGCAAATGGTCAAAATTTTCCATAAAGAAGAATATTATTATTACTTTAGGATGACTTATCTGTACACCGATTGGTAAATAGTCTCTTCCCCACTGCATAGTTTTAATTTTTAATATTGATCCTGTATGCATGCGTATGTAGATCGAATCAACAGAAACACACACACTAACCATGTGGAGGTCTAACAAGTGTGACTATGAAAAAAGTCAAACATCCTTAAATTTGTAACAAGCACATAGTCAACTGCTTTGATGGTGCCAAACCTGTCCTAGGACTTTATGCAGGAAAAATTAAAGAAAGTATCACCTGCATGTTACTCAAATGAGCCCTAGGCTGTTTGGCTACTATGTTTGTGCAGAAAAAGAAAACAGAAATAAAGGAAGTGAAAGAGGATAGAACAGAAAAGAAAGTGAAGGAAGAGAAAGAAAAAGAAATGGTAGACTAAGAAAGAAAATATATTTTTAAAGAAAATTTAAATCAATAAGATTAAGTAGAGATCTATAATAGCTGAACATTCTGTGTGGATGGCATATTGGTATATTTTGTGTTTTTATATATCTTGTCTTTTATTCATACTTAACAATGATATATTATTTTTAAGAGTTACATTCATTCATAGATACAATAAAGGCTTATTATTCACTATATTTCTCACGACTACTTAAAATTTGGCCTCAGCAACTAAACACAAGATGAATTCCTACATCTGCTACAAAACTGTAATAATTGCAGAAATGTTGCCTAGGAGAATTAAGTCTCCAAATTGTAATTCTTCCAAAGTCAAAAACAAGAAGCAGCAACAAATATCAAAATATGAGGAAATAGGTAGGTTATTTGCATACAGCAAATAAGAAAGCATATATCAATGTAACCACTGTATTCCACATAAAGAATACTTGATCACTCAAGGTGAACTTATTTAAAGACTATGTATTCTGCTAATATGAAAAACATAAACATCCATACTTTGAAAGGAATAGAGAGGCTTTTTAAGTAGCTAGACTTGTTTGCTTCAGAAGTTTTTTTTTCTTTATATCCTTTGAAATGTGTGGAAATCTGTGCTGGTGCCCCTGAAGTAATCACACAGGAGAAAGTTTTATCTGTTGGTGGTCAACCACAGTTCAAAGAGGCACTTGTATTATCTTATTTTAGGATGGCAGGGGTTTCACATAGCAAATTTAAGAAAAATGTCCCAAAAGGCTGCTTAAATAGCTAACAGCAGCAAGTCTGCATGACAGTCAGCAGAGAAAGCACAAGCTGTCAGGTAGAATTGCTTTCAAAAAGCTCTTACCTTTTGGATGGAGAGACTTGGAATGCGTTATTTTGTTTCTTCAGAGTAAACCCTTTTTCTTAGCTTCTTGAATTTAATTGTCACAGGAAATGCCTTGGTATACTGTTTTCTCAGTACCGTTTGAGATAGTATAATTGTAGAGAATAGTTAATCTAACTATGTTTGATTGCTGTGAGGCTAATTATATTATTTCAATTCGGCCATGTTATTTAAAAATCAGATATGAATATATGTGATTATACATTGTCATTTTATTATGCCATCATTAATCTGAACCCACTAAATAGAAATTTAAAATAAAATTGTAACTCAGATAAAGCCGTCCTATAAGTATTCAGGTTCCCAAATAAACGAAATTCCTAACTTCTCTTTGATAAAAGAACTACTAAATAAATAATAATGTTATTTTAATTTTTCTGAATATAATTTCCTACATAATTGTCCTACTTATAATAATATACTTAGTATATTTACTTTTATAAAATTAATTGACAACATTTATTCTCATCAAGTGAGAAAAAATTTCAAGCTTATTTTTGAAGTGCTGGTGGACATATTTAGAAAATAGAATGCAGCTATTTTATAGCGGTTGGTGATAGACAATACCAATATTCATAAAAAAGGATAACAATATTACATCATTATGTTGATATCAGTATGCATGCTTTCATAATTTTCTGATTTTAGAATTTCTCTTTGTTCCACTATATTTTGTGCTAAACACAAAGTTTATGATGAAGTTCTACTATATTTTGAATACTAGAATAAAACACTTTTGCCATAATTAATAAATAAATTCTTAAATGCTATTTCAATGACAGTGAGATTTATCTATAGCTCTGTAATACGGCTGTGATGCCATGACATACATCATTACTTACTCTTTCACTCCCCGCCATACTTTAAGATGTGAGGCTTTTTATTAATATCATAATTTTGCTGATCTCAGATATAGATATTTTCCATTAATTTCTCTGCTTCAAGTAGTTCATAAAAATCATATTTTCATTCATTAAAATTTGTTTACATATTTTTCTATTCTCAGAAGTAAGAAAAATTTTGTTTGAACAACTAAAATATAAATTTATTTTTGCCCCTCAGGATCATGTGTCCCCAAGGAAGAGTGGATCAACAGTGTGAGAATTGGATGGGTGAGGGGGAGATGAATTAATCAACAATAGACTTTAACATGACACAAAATAATTGCTGTATTTAAGAATATATCAAGTTATCTAGTTTGTGAAACAGAAAACCAATCACTGGTATCTTTATTTGAATGTCGATGATATGTCACCAAATTGATTAGCAGTCCTCTGCACATCTCAGTATTTTGATACCAATGAGTCAATAACATTTCTCTAGGTGCTAGTGTGTTCCATTGAATTAAATAGGTACTATATTGCTACACTTTCAGATAAATCCATTACATTGGCAGCTTTATGTCTTTTTATACCTCAATATTGATTCACAATCATATTTTGATTGTACAAAATGATAACATTAAAAGATATGGTTATAACAGAATGTATAATATGTGTGTGGAGAAAGAGAGGGGAAATGTGAAAACTGTTTAAAACACGAAAGTATTCATAATATTTTGTATTACATGGCTGAATAGTCACTATGCAAACTTAGAAGCTATCACTAAGAATATCTTGATTAAGGATACTAATGAAATTCTGTTCTTTAAAATTTAATCTGAAATTCAAAACGTGAAAAAAAAATCTCTATGTTCAGTTAGAGAAATTGCAGAAATTGATTTTGAGAGAATCCCATCTTGTGATTTTGGAGGAATAATAAATCATTCTCAGTTCTATCATAATATTGGTGTACTTTGTTCCTTACAAATCATTATAGACCATAGGCTCTCATTTATAGGGTCAAAAGGCTATACACTGAGTAATAAATCAGAGATTTGTTTTAAAATCAAGTTTTACCCATTGAGTTCCATAATCTTAGCAACTGTTACACTCCCTGCCTCCTCCTGCTGCTCCATCAATATTCAACCAAGTCACCAATTCAGGGCTAAAAGCTAATAGGAACCAAGAAGCTAAACAGACACACAGGTTATTCTACCATCAGAAAATGGGGAAAATCATATTCTTCACCTTGTGAAATTTTAAAAGCCTAGGAGAGGAAGAAGGAATTTAATGTATGTAGAGTAAAGAAAGGTTATCTAAAGCAGACTACTTAGGCTGTCATGTTTTTTCAAAATATAAATTACTACATTAAATGCATTCTCCATTTCTCTAAAAAAAATGGCATTCTCCATTTCTCTTAAAAAAATGGCCATTGGGATTTTTATTGGGATTGAATTGAATTGCTTTGGGTAGTATGGATATTTTAACGATATTAAATCTTCCAGTCTGTGAACACAGGCTTTTTATTTGTTTGTGTCTTCTTTAATTTCCTTAATCATTCTTTAGTGATTTTCAGTATATAAGTTTTTCATCTCGGCAGTTTAATTTTTTTCCTAAGTATTTTATTCCTTTTGGTGCTATTGTAAATGGGGTTATTTTCCTAAATTACTTTTGAAATAGTTAGTTAGTGTACAGAAATGCAACTTATTTTGTGTATTGATTTGTTTCTTGCAATGTTACTGAATAAATTTATTGGAGTCAACAAGTTTTTAAAGAAGTCTTGTCAATGAAGAACAAACCTGGAGGCATCACATCTCCTGATTTCAAGAATATATTAAAAATCTATAGTAATTTAAAATACGGTACTGGTGTAAATACAGACATATAGACCAATGGAACAAAATAGAGAGTCAGAAACAAACGCATATACAGTCAGCTGATCTTTAACAAGGGCACCAAGAATGCACAATGGAGAAAGGATAGTCTTTTCAATAAAAGAAGCTGAGTAAACTGGATATCCACATGTAAAAGAATAAAATTTGACCTTTATTATCATATAAAAAATTAACCTAAAATGGATTAAAGATCTAAATGTAAGGTGTGAAATTGTAAAAATCCTAGAATAAAATGTAGGGACAAGCTCCTTGATACTGATCTCGGCAATGATTTCTTTGGATAGGACACCAAAAGCACAGATAACAAAAGCAAAACTAGATAAGTGAGATTATATCAAACTTCAAAAATTCCAAAAAGTTCCACAAAGCAAAGAAAATAATCATCAGAATGAAAAGGCAATTTATGGAATTGGGAAACATATTTGCAAGCCAGGTATCTATAAAGGATTAATTTTCAAAATATGTATGGTAATCTTACAATTCAATAGCGTAAAAAGTGGTCTAAAGACTTATAGATGTCTCTTCAAAGAAGACATCCAAATAACTGACAGGTATATAAAAATATGCTCAACATCAGTAATCATCAGGAAAACACCGGTAAAAACCACACACACCCCCACAAAAATTACCTCACACCGATGAGAATGGTTGTAAAAAAAAAACAAAAACAAAAACAAAAAAACAGCTGGGCACAGTGGCTCACGCCTGTAGTTCCAGAACTTTGGGAGGCTGAGGTGAGCGAATCACCTGAGATCGGGAGTTCAAGACCAGCCTGACCAGCCTGACCAACATGGAGAGACCCTGTCTCTACTAAAAACACAAAATTAGCCTGGCGTGGTGGTGCATGCTTGTAATCCTAGCTACTGGGGCGGCTGAGGTAGGAGAACTGCTTGAACCTGGGAGGCGAAGGTTGCGGTGAGCTTAGATCACGCCATTGCCCTCCACCCTGGGCAATAAGAGCAAAACTCTGTCTCAAGAAAAAAAAAAAAAAAGATAAGTTTTGGAGAGGATGTGGGGAAAATGGAACTTCTTGTGCACTGTTGATGAGAAAACAAAATGGCACAGCTGCTATAGAAAACAGTTTAGAGTATCCTCAAAAAATTGAAAAATGGAACTACCATATGATTGAGCAATTCCACTTTTTTGATACTTATGCAAAAGAATCGAAATCAGGAACTTGAAGAGTACTTCCCATGTTCACTGAAGCATTATTCACAATAGCCAAGATATGGAAACAACCTAAATGTCCATTGATGAATGAATGGATAAAGAAAATACGACATACACATATGATGAAATTTTACTCACCTTTTAAAGAGAAGGAAATTCTGCAATATGCACCAACATGGGTGAACGTGGATGACATTGTGCTAACTGAAATAAACGAGTCACAAAATGACAAATACCTTATGATCCCACTTGTGTGAGTTATCTAAACTAGTCAAACTCATGGATGCAGGGAATAGAACAGTGGTAACCAAGAACAGGGGGAAGAGAGACATGGAGTGTTGTTAATCAATAGGCATAAATCTCAATTATGCAAGATGCATATGTCTTAGAGATCTGCTATACAACGTTGTGCCTATAGCTAACAATACTTTATTGTACTCTTAAAAATTTGTTAAGACAGTAGGGCTCACATTAAGTTGCTTTTACCACAATAAAATTAAATTAAACTAAAAAATGGATTCTCCAAAAATATGCATTTGATATACCATTTGATGTTTTATAAATAGTACTCCATGGTAAACTTTATGAATTCACAATAAATTTCTTAAAATGTGTAAAACTTTTATATGGAAAATTTAAATGTATAAAGAAGTAGTGAGAAAAGCAAAATAACCTCTCATATAACAACCTTCACTTTAAGCAATTATTATTTAATGGTCAATCTTATTTCATTGATACCCTAACCAATAAGCTCCTTTCTCTGGAACATTGGAAGTAAAGGTCTAATTTCACATATGCTTCCTGTAAATGCTTTAGAATATCTCTAAAGAATAAGAATTATTTATGTTATATAATACTCAATTCTTAAGAAAATTATAACATTACCTTAACGGTAATTAAATATCCAGTCAGTGTCGACATGTCCCTAATTGTCCTAAAAAGTTTTCTGTTTGTTTCATAGTTGGATATTTAATATCTTGATCTATATAAGGTTAGTATATTGTGACTAGTTGATTATGTCTAACATTTGGGTTCTCTCTCTCTTTCTTCCATTTGAGAGTAAGTTACAAGTGTGATATTCCATTCCTACTTAATAGTTTAATGTATATTTACTTACTTCAAGTTTGAACACAATTGCTTAAACACAATTAGAAAATTAGTTAACATTGAGAGAATACTATAATGCACCAACCCAAAATATCAAAATTTTGGTGAAGATCAAATTCAGTATAGCACATTGCACTTAGTTGCTATGGCATTTTGTCTCCTTTAATCTTGAATATACTTTATCTGGCCATCACGAATCTGACACTTGAAAAGTATAGACAACATATTTCTTTTTCTTTCTTTCTTTCTTTTTTTCTTAAAGTCATTCAGTTTTTTGGTTTCTCTGATGTTTCCTCATGAATATAAAAAGACAAGGAATTCTTAGTAGAAATACCAAGAAATGATGTTTTATTCTTAATGCATCATGCTGGGAAGATTTTTGGATTGTACCATGACTGATAACATGAACCTTGATTACTGGTTAATATGGCATCTGCCATCCTATTCATTGTGGCATTATTGTAGCTATATTGTTTTGTTTTTGTTGTTTTTTATTTGTTTCATTTTTACTTTTCAATCTATAAGGAATTGTGGGAGGTACTTGAGACTATGTAAAATTCTGTTTCAGATCAAACATTCCCAATAATTTTTTTCATTAATGACTGCTGTGTGAATTAACTATTACTATGATGAATACAAAACAGTGGTTTTCTAAATCCATTTGAGATGGAGTTGCAGAGGCTGGTAATAAATATTCTTCAAGTTTTGGATGATTCTGCTGTACAGAAGAGTTTATATTTACCTCACAACAATTTATTTATATAATGTTTATGAGTAAATTTATGGATTTTTAAATTTTTATTCAATCTACTAACAACATTATATTTTGATTTTCAAATTATCTAACATTGAGCTAGTGGAAGACCCTACAAGTGGATTCCTTTGTTATTTTTAATTTCTAACATAACATGTTCTAATTACATTTAATACTTCCTCTGTTTCAGCATGAGAATAAGACATTTCTCCAGTAATCCCCAAGTTCTTTAGTAAAGACAGTAATTTAAAAATTTATGTGTGTTTGTATATTTATAAATTCTATATGCTAGATGGAATTATTGCTACGGAATTTCATCACTTCTTGTCCTTCTCAACATACATAACTTGCAACTGTATGCATATATATCTATATCATCTATATCTATATCTACATCTATCTTATTAGACATAAATTCATTCCAATTCAGCATCTCAAGCTTTACTCCAGTTTATCTTTTCTCTATGTTTAAAATAAACATATTGATATATTTCATTATTAGCTGCCTTAAATACACAGAAACTAATCTAAAATCTGCCAAGTCATATTGCTAAAAATAGTCACAAAATCTGTAGTTGAGAATTCACTATTTTTTTATAAATTTCTTTTTTTCCTTTCTTCTGAAGGTGATATACAGCCAAAATATATTGTTCAGAAGTTTTCTGGGTTATTGAATTCCATCACTTGTCATCTTCTTGAGGGCTTTTTTTCTGCAATTGTCTCTTTTTACTAGCATCATCATTTTTATCTTCCTACTTGTCCTTTTCCATCAGCATACAAGAGTGCTTTCTTCTCATATGTGTATATAATTACATTTAGAAATAAAAACCAAAGAACTTCCATTGATACTTTTCTCCATTTATCTTCTCTTTTTCAAAAGAGTTAATTACATTCACTGATTTTCCTTTATGAATTTTCATGGCAGAAATAGACATTGTTGAGGTCATCAATGATTATTTGGCATGCTTTAATATTTAATTTTAACTTGAAACATTTCTTTATACTTTCATGGTTACACTCATCTTGTTTTCTTTGCTCCTCATTGTACTCTTTTTCACAATATTTCTACCTAATGACTGTATCTTATACATAGCTGTTAATTTAGAAAGACCTGTTCCTCTGTTCTGCTGACAATCTTTTCTTTAGATGATCTCATCCAGTTCTAAGGCTTAAAACAACTTGTGTAAACTGAAGACTCGCAAATTCACATCACTAGCTATTCCCTCTTTTACTGAGTCTAAGCTGTATATATCCACATATCTATTTGTTACTTCAGCTTGCATGTCTGGTACCTCAAACCCTGCAATGCTAGAGTAGAACTGTTCCCTCCCTTACACACATGCACACACACACTTCAATTCCATCCAAGGTTTATCTCAGTTGAGTTGCCTATCATCCATTAGCTTCTCACCTCTAAATTCAGTAAAACTTGGAGTTTCCTAAATCTCTCTCTCTCATTCCTCAAATCCAATCTGTAACTGAACCCTGGTGTTTATAACTCTGAGATATATTCCAATTGAACCACTGATCACTATCTCCACTACACTTATTCTAGCCAAAGCCACAAATGTAGCTCATTTATTCAACTGCAACCCCCTTTCTTTGAGGTACTAGATAGTGATCAGTGTATTTCACTGCCTGCCTCCCCACAACACACACTGTATTCTATCACTAAGAAAGCAGAAGTGATTTAGTGTAAATCAGATCATATAATCTCAACTTAAAATGTCTGATTTTTTTCCCCTTGAAACCTAAACAAAATAGATCTTTCATTCCGTGAATTGTAAGTTGCTACTTGATTTGCTTTCTGCTTCCATTGTGACCTCCTTCCATCAATTTATATCTCCTTAGTTATCCAGCTTTTCCCTTTGAAACTGCATAAGTAAATTCAGTTTAAGAGGAAAGAGTGCACAATCCTATGTTAGTTTCAGAAACAAGACAAGTTCTAGAATCCAGCCCTCATATTTTGAATAATAAAGTCGTCGTTGCAATTTAATCCATGTGCCTAATTACGTTTAAGTGGAGGAATAAAGAGTAATTTTATTCCCCCAAATCTCAGAAAAATAAATAGCTGAAACATCCATAGGGATTTGATTATGATCACATGGCATATTTACATTAATTTTAAAATAAATAACGTTTTTACAATATTGTCTTGTGCTATCTAATTATGTGGTATATATTTCCTAATATTAAAGCCACATTTGAGTTCCCCTAGTTCTGATTCACAGTTGTATTACAAGATTATGGTTCATAAATAAGAAGTGCTTACTCTATGACAATAATCATGTTAAATAGTTTTCATTAATTAACTCGTGTTTCTACAATTTGTTCCTATACTTTTATTGTTAAATAAAACCCCCTAGTTGTTTGAGAGTGATCTAATTATGGATTAATAGAATGTTTTTAATATTTTATCTTTTTACATTTAAGTTTCTCTTGCACAGTTTGTAATTTATGGGTGCTTATAATTTGGCTTATATTTTAACTACTCAGATTTACTCCATTTACATTTCTTATAATAAAATTGTGTTTGATTTTATATTTGTCATTTTTGTGTGTGTTTTCAACTTCAATGCTTACTTAAGATTTTACTCAATATTCCCATATTTTTCTTTGTGTTTTGTGTTTTATATTATCTTTTAGGGAAATAGGGCACACATTTATAATTCCTCTACTGCAAACTCCTAGTTTTTCTTGGAGAATAAAATGTCTATTACACATATATTAGTGTTATATATGGTCATTGAGTAATTATATTTAATTTTTATACTTTTGTAACCATATCATTGTGACAATTAAACTTATTTTTATTTTTAAATATCTCAGTGCTAACCTTAAGAACCTGAATGCCATAATTTTCCTACTTATGTTTCATTGTGTCTCTTATTCTGATGAATTATGTGCCTCCATAAATTTTTTTTTTCATTGAAACGGAGTCTTGCTCTGTCACCCAGGCTGGAGTGCAGTGATGCAATCTCTGCTCACTATAACCTCTGCCTCCCGGATTCAAGTTATTCTTCTGCCTCAGCCTCCCAAGTACCTGGGACTACAGGTACCCGCCACCATACCCAGCTAATTTTTTATTTTTTACTTTTAGTAGAGATGGGGTTTCACCATGTTGGCCAGGCTAGTCTCAAACTCCTGATCTCAAGTGATCCACCTGCCTCGGCCTTCCAAAGTGCTGGGATTATGGGTGTGAGCCACCACGCCCGACCCTTCCATACATTCTATGGATGACATAAAACCTTTTTAAAGTTAATTCATAATAATGGCCTATGTGAAATGTGTAGGTAAACACTGCTTCCCCCAAAAACAAAAAAAAAATTATTCTTTTAGAAAGAAGAAATATATGTGAATTATTGATATCCATTATCAATTTTTTCTATCTATACAGTGTTTGATATACTTTTTTTTTCCATAATGGTTAGCACTATTCCAACTCATTCCATTTCAATAGTAACTGAAGCAAATGCATCATCTTATCTCCAATTCTGCTGCTTTTAAGTTGCTTTAGTCCACTTCTAGTAAATAGTTGGAAGTATGCTTGACCTTACTTCATTTCCCAAAAATATGTGACCTTCAGTTATTTTTTTCCTTCTAAATTTGAATTCAAACTATTTTGGAGGTCTCCATTATGGTTATTTTCTTTGCTATTAGCGTACAAACAGTTATTATAAAATAAGCTGTTTACAGACATATCAAACTGGCCATTAATTAAAATTAATAGCTAAGTTTAATTTGAAACTGTCAGAAAAAAAATAAATGAGTTGTTTCTTCAAAAAAAGTTACGATTTTAGCTTAGCAGGATTATTCAGTTAAGTTGATATGCATAATCTTTATTGTGAGTAGGAATGCCTTATTTTCTTCATATTTCTATGCCCCCGTAGATTTATGTGTTGGTTTTCTTTATAGCCTTTATTTGTTCTAGGTCTATTATGATGTTGTTTTGTTTTGGTTAATCATTATGTGGAAAAATGACTACTCATCTCTACAGTTAGTTCTTTGTAGTCTTCCAGCACAGAGGCTTATATTCTCTAGGGACCATTGTTAGAAGCAGGAATAGAATAAAACCATTCCAACAGGCTCTCAAATGTGCAAAGTCCCCAGATGGTGTATATCCAGTAATTCAGAGATGAAAGAAATGACCTCAAAGAAGATATATTTGCAAATATTGACAGGTGTCCTTTCAAACCAGCTATTTTATTGTTCATTCACAAAAATAAAAACAAGCAATACCCATGAATCAGACAACATCATATCCAAACAATTATATGCTAAATAAAAATCCCCTGCAATATGGGTATGCAGGGAAAACAGTAGAAGGAGCAGAATCTGTGTGAGTTCAGTCAATATTTGGAAATCTTAAACCTCCTTTGTATTTAATGCATAGGTCAAAAATGAAGATGATATTGTGGAACTGTTAAACAAGTAGGCACTAGATGGAGATAAAATCCAATCAATAAACAAATATTTCAACTTAACTTTTAATATTGAAAATGTGAAGGCTGGACCTAGGCACTATTTTGGACATTGCAGTTTGGGTACGTTATAGATATTTAGCAAAAATCTATTTGGGTTAATAAGAGGATAAACTGACCTGTAAAATTACTTGAATTTTAGATTATCTTTAGCTTCCTCGAATAATGATCAATAATCTAATTTTGGAAATTTTGGAGACAGGTAGAAGAAACAATCTAAAAAAAATACAGTAATTTAAAATTCTTTAAGGAATCTTAGGAAAGAATACTCATTTTTATGGATCTCATTTTACATCTGAAATAAGTTGCCTGATGCTTTTATAAGCCTGTTTACTGACAATATAAGAAAATCTGACCCCACAAAGTCATGCTGTAAGGTTATAGAAAGAAGTGACTACTTTGAAGACATCAATAGGATAACTGGAAGATCTAAAAATACATTTATAATACCTGTGTCCTATCATTTTAAACTCTCAGATCCTATAGATGGCAGCTAAATATTCACATAAAAGAAAGCAAAAAAATAAAATATATATGGCTGAGTCAATGTTAGCCAGTAAAGTGAATGCTGCCAAGCTTGCCACATCTAATTCTAACAAAATGACTTTGCAAAGAGGGAGTTCAGTATTGTAGAAATAGGTTATCCCTATTCATTATTTTGATATTTGTATTATGATATTATATCAACTAAGAAATCATCATGTCAGGCCACAGAAGGGGAAGAGAAGCCTGCTGACTCAAGCTGCATGGTTCAACCACTTAGCTGGAAGTCTAATCCTAGAGTTAGTAGTAAATTCAAGACAAAAACCCAAAACAAAACAAAGTCAGAAAGTGCTACTGTGTTTCAATGGTTTTCTTTGTTAGACATGTAAATTAGAGGAATTATTATTAGAGTGTCACCATCCTTAATTTTGATGTATATCCTTGATCCAGGAAAATAGCATTTACATACCAAGAAATTCTTCATTATAAAATGAAGGAAAAATTTGGCTGCTTTCTACAGTGGAAAAAGTGAATAACTTAAAATGTTATTCTTTACATTTTACATAATAAAAATTGCTTTGGATTAAAAGATTGAATAATTGACTTGAGGAATGAGACTTGGAAAAGCCATTTAAATAAAGAACATATATTGACTACAAATATATCTAAAACGTGCTCAAAAACAAACAAAAAAAATCAATCAGGTTATGTAGCAAAATGATACCTGCCAGCCATTGTGACTTCTATTTTCACTCAATTTTCTTATTTAAAGTTAGTTTTAAATTTCATAAATATAGTATAAACATAATATTTGATTATTATAAAACAATGTTACTGCAACTCTAATATATCTTCCAGTATAGTATTTTATTTAAAGTGGGTGTTTTTATAAGCATTTGTTGAACAAATAAATAACAGAATAGAGGAAATAAATGAACTAACATTTTCTCGAGTTGATTTTCGTCTTTCCATGCCTATGCAAGTTTCTTTTGAAGGAAAACTCAAAGCCATTATTTGGGCTGGATCCATCATTTTAAATGAATGGCTTTTTCATTAAAGGAAGTAACTTAATCTATTTTTTCTAAAGTATCTCAAAAGCTAATGTGCACCACCCCACAAAGGAATGAGGACTGAAAGATTTAATGGATTGGGGACTACTATTGCCTAGAACAGTTTCATTGAACTAGACTCATCCATAAATTAGAGATAAACAAATGAAAATTTAAAAAAATCTTCAAAAAAGAGTACATAAGGAACTATGAAAGCTTTACTTGTAGTAGTCACATCAAAAAACAACTTGAGTGGAGTGTCCACCAAGAGAAGTATTTAAGAAAAAGGAATGGTATATCTGTATGATATAATATGAATTAGCTGTAAAAATCAATCATATACAGGTACACACAACAATATTGATTTACCTCAAAAAATATTATGCTGGGCAAAAGAAGTGAAGTACTAAAATATTTATACTGTGTGACTTTATGTTAAGTGTAAAAGAGGCAAAATGTATTTATCTTGATAAAAATTAGAACAATGGTTTTCTGAAGAGTGAGGTGGGGATGACTGAAAAGAAACACAAGAAAATTATTAGCAATGATGAAAAATTATTTTATCTTTGATTTGAGTGTTGGTTACATGGAAATATACATCTGTCAAAAGGCATTTCCCTGTATATTTGACATCCATGTATATCAATGTCACTTTATGGAACTAGAAATACTTATTGAGATCACTGGGATTCTCCAAACAAAGAATGAATTACTGATATGCACAACAATATAGATGGATTTTCAAAAGTATTATATTGAGTGAAAGAAGCCAGACACAAAAGGCTACAATGTTTATTATTCTGTTATATTCTATTATTGTATTTATAATAGTTTTAAGATTAGTTTATGAATAATCTATAGTAATAAAAATCAGAACACTAATTTGTCAGCAGAAGTTGTGCGAGACAGAAAGGGACAAAAGAGAATTTTGTAAGAGGATGAATGTATTTCATGTCTCAGTTAGAGTGTTGATTTTATGTGTATTTATGGGTATATATATTTGACAAACTTTATCAAGTTGTAAACTAAAATATGTACATTTCCTTATATGTAAATTTACCTGAAAGGTTAATAATAAATAATGAATGGCAAAAAAAATGTATGAAGGTTGAGAGTGGAAAATTAACTTTCTCTCCTCCTTACTCACTAGAAGATGTGAAAATATCATACCCTTTATTGTTAGAAGAACCTAGGGCTCTCAGGTATTTGGATATCCACTCATTATGCTAGGGGACTCCCAACCATCATTTCTTATTATTACCCATCAGTTTACTTCTACTGCAACTTTGGAATCATAGAAGCTGTATCCAAATGTCACTCTTTTTTTCATTAAAATAAGCCATATCTACAACAAAATAAACACAAGGAATGTAACTGACATGTTTTGGAGCAACAAGAAAAATAAAAATTCAAGAGGAAAAAAAAATTTAAGAATAATCTCCATATATTCAGGCCACAAAATGAACTTTTTAGGCTAATTTAATATAATTTTTTAATGTAATAAGACTACATAGACAATTGAAAAATTATCTTTCACTGATAAAGAACAAACTATAAAATTTGTGTTGTTAGAACTGTGTCCCTGTGGAATTTCTAAAATCACAATTTCCTTTACTTTCCTGGGATATTAACATGGATAGCAAACCAAAAGCTCAGCTTAGGTTCAGTTAGTAACAGGGCTATCAGCAAACACTACTTTCACTATTTCCTTTCTATTTCAACCCTCCAGAGGGTTGCTACTGACAAAGAAAAACATAGTAAAAATTTATATAAATTGAAATGTAGATAATATCACATCTGTCTCTCCATTATACTGCATTGTGGCTCTGGTGAAGTAAAGGCTAAAATGCCAAATTAAGATTGACAGACATGCCACAAAATGCTTAACATACAAAATTAAATATACACTTTGCTAAAAACTAAACAAAATTCAATGAACGATTTATTTTCTTTATTAGTACGAAAAGTCTATCTAACCTCATAGATTTCCTGGCTCCAACTATTTTCTGTGCCTGCACCTTCTCCGCCCAGTCATTCTTTGTCCGTCTGAGGGAGGGAGAGTATAACAGAAATAAGAAAGTCAAGGTAAAAAGAAGGGGAGGGCAATGTTCTCTGATCAGAAACAGGAGAAAGCAAAACAGCAAATTCTCTGCTTTAATCTCTATTTGACAATGATTTTTATAATAATTATTTCTTGTATCTATTTATTTTCTGTATAGGCATTAAAATGTGTATGTATGTGTAATATGTGTATATATTGTAATGTGTGTATACATGTATTTAAGAAAAACCTGCTCTGTTCCAAAGAAATGCCAGAAGATGAAAATATCCAACATTGGATGTCTGTCTACTACGTATTGTTTCTTTTTCCTCTAGTAAAGTACTTGAGCATGTAATAGCAATCATATTTGAGAATTTCTCTTTGAACTCATATCATGTGAGAATTTACAGCACAAGTTTCTCTCTCTTTTCAATTACTTTAAGTCTCATATATAGACATGCAAGTTCTGGGACACCACAACTATTGAATAAAGTTGTTGGCTATTTTTCATTGTTCACTTATAAGACCTATACATTTGTTCTGCTAGAAAAACACTTTTAAAGGGACAATGACTAAAAATTTTATCTCAAAAAAAAGATTATAAACAGTGTTGTAAAACTCAGTTACTAAAAAATAGTGATAATTTATCTACCAGAATGTCTGGTACAGGAAGAGTAATTCGCCTTCCTGGTATCTTTCATTCTAATGTAGAAATTTATTATTATGAAAAACATAGGCTATTGTCAGATTACACATTTAAACTTATGTGGATTTAAAACAGTGTGTGACTCATATTTAGATTTTTAAAAATTGCTACTAAATACTCTATTCATTATATTGTTCTCTGCATAGCATAAAATGATACCATGGATCTCCACTACAGTATCTGGGTGTTTCATATCATGAATGAATAACTAGAGCATTTTATCATAGCCATGAGGTGTTCAGTGTTTCCAAAAGATGTTTATTTAATAATAATTGATCTATTTCACTTATTATACTTTATTCCAATATGTTCAAAAAGTATAGAGATTAAAAGGGAGGGCACGGTTTCAAATATCCGCTAGATTTATTCTAACACCTGACATAGTAACAACACATAAACACAGCATTGTCTGTCTATCCTATTGAAATTTAGCATATAATACATGATATGTGTGTGTGTGTGTGAGAGAGAGAGAGAGAGAGAGAGAGAGAAAGAGAGAGAAAGAGAGAGAGAGTTTTAGAGGTGTAATCTCACTCTGACACTCAGGCAGTGGCATGATCATATCTCACAGCAGCCTCAGCCTCCTGGGCTCAAGTAATCCTCTCACCTTAGCCTCCTGAATAGCTGAATCTACAGGTGTGCACCACCACACTTGACTAATTTAAAAAAATATGTAGAGATGAGGGTCTCTCTCTCTATGTTGCCTTGGCTGGTCTTGAACTCCTGGTCTCAAGCAGTCCTCCTGCCTTAGCCTCTCAAAAGGTTGGAATTACAGGGGTGAGCCACTGTGCCTAGTCCAAGACATGTTTTTTATCTCTTTGTTAATTATATTTATTTTTCTGTTTCAAATGTTAATTCAAAATAATCAGTTCTGCTAAGACATGCTTTTGCCTAGTTTTACTTGTTAATGTCACACTGATGGCCATATCAGCTTCAAATCAGCATCTCCCATATTTTGTTCCTATAGACCATGTCCAACATACATACAACTCGCTACAGAAATTTCAGCTCTTCTCCCTTTGCAGCCTGATAATGGAGGATGTAGAAGATGGGAGAGGTGGTACCTTTTTCATCATGGAATAGAATCATTAGTCTTTAAACTTTGAGATTTTAGCCATAGTTAATACTCCAGGGTTAGTGGTGAAGGGTACTGATAACTTACTTAATTCCTACTAAAGAATTATGTTCCTTCCAATATCTAGTCACTAAAAGGAAGATACTTTAAGGGCAACTGTGCCTTAAAAATCACATCTACTTTTGCTCTGTATCTGAAAATGTCCCCCCAAAATAAAATAAAATAAAATATATAATATAGTTACAAGGATATGAAAAATAAACAGCCTAAAAAGTAATGATTATCAATAATTGTGCAATTAACATAATTGTTCATTTTCAATTCATTTGCCTCAAATTTTTATTTATAAATAAAAGAAAGTAAATACTCAAAAACCAAGTGAACAAAAATGTTAATAATTGATTAGTACAGCTTGTCGAAAGTATACAGACTTTTGTCTGGAAAAATGGTGCCTTAAGTTCCTAGCTCGATTGGAGAGGTTGTCTCCGTAGGGCTCTTGAGGATTTAAAGCTATGCAACTCACCTGCATGAAATGCACAATCCTACGAGTGGCAAAGAGGGGAAGATAGATCTGGGCCTGTAACCTAGGAAGGTGGCAAGCCTCCCTTTGTATGCTTGGTGGGACTGGGGTGTGGTAGCAGATCAGGTGTGCATGTTTGATGCAGTGGCCCTAGGATGACAATGATTCCAGCATGTTTGTTAATGTACACTATGCACGGGTCATTAAGAAACCTTGAATCTAGGAAAAACAAAAATCCCCTTAGCCACTGGTTGCCATATTCTGGCCTTTGATCATGTCTCTATGTGTTTCAATTATTACATAAAGTGAAATCCAGAGATTCAAATGCTAGGTTTTCCTTTATGTAAAATTTCTAAATTTTCCATTACTGCAAAAATATTAGATAAACCCAGCGTGCCTTCAAAAACATATCTATGCATTATTCAGTGGAAACTCAGAAACACTGTTCTTTTCAAGCTCAAAGGACTTATCAACTTAGTTTCCTTAGAAAGAAATTTAAGGCTCCCAAATTAATAGAACAGTTTGAGAGCAGCCTAAACACTACCTTGGAGATTTTAACACTATTGTCATAGCAAGAAATAAAAAGTAGAGTGTTTAGTGAGAAGGGATAGTGGAGGCTCGTCAACTCAGAAAGTGCTTCTCCTATAATATCAGTCTTCAAGGTAGCATTTTCAAATGGGTTTGAGGAAAACAAATATTCCTAAGAATGTACTTTGCCAAATGAGCAAAGGCTATATACAATCAAAATCTGCTTTAAAAAATGTTGCTTTTTTTCCTTTACTTCAAAGAGGTTTTTCTTAATGTATCTAGCCTATTTGAATTTTTAGACAACAGAAGAAAAATAACAGTAAATTGACATGTCTAAGTTTGGAAAGAAATTGTAAACACATAATGACATCTCAAGTTACAGATTTGAAAAACAAAAATGCAATTTTAATTGCTCACCATAGCCTTTCAAATTAGTCACTTTAGGAGAATTCCAGAGTGAATTTAATACTCTATTCTCAAATTCAGTTTGATGTGTAAGGATAAAAAATACATTTGTTCTAGTCAGTGATTAACTTTTTAAATCACTTTTAAAATTATGGATCATATGTGTAGCTTTTTGTTTTTTAAAATATAACTGTTATAAATCCAGATGTTAATAATTATGTGCTACAACTTTGTCTACCCTTCCCTCAATTCCACCATCATCTTTGGTAATTACTATAATACTTTTAAATTATCTGTAGCCCTAGTTCTCCAAAATAAATTCCATAAATTGGCCAATGAGTTTCTGGACCTAAACCTCAACTTCAGATGTCCTTTGATTTCTCCACATAAATACAGTGAGAATAAAAATTTAAAATTCAAATTATGTCTTCAACAAATAATGAAATGAAGAATGTGCAACTACAGTATGTACCTAAAGTTTGACTTTATGAACAGTTGATTGGAGCAGTGGTCCCCAACCTTTTGGCATCAGGGACTGGTTTTGTGGAAGACAATTTTTCCACAGACCAGTGTGGAGGAGAGGATGGTTTGGGGATGATTCAAGTGCATTACATTTATTGTGCACTTTATTTATATTATTACATTTTAATATATAATGAAATAATTATACAAGTTACTATAATGTAGAATCAGTGGGAGCCATGATTGTAAAATTTGACCACACTGATGTCATGTGATAGTGATGCGTGTATACAGGAAGCACTTTTTTTTCCTCTTAGAAAAACAGCAGTTTTCCTCCAACTAGACAGTCCCATTAGGGGGTGATGGGAGACCGTGACAGATCACCAGGCATTAGATGCTCATAAGGAGCATGCAACCTAGATCCGTGCACATGTAGTTCACAATAGGGTTCACGCTGCTCTGAGAATCTAATGCCACTGCTGATCTGATGGGGCAGAGCTCAGGCAGTAATGCGGGCCATGTGGAGGGGCTGTAAATACAGATGAAGCTTTGTTTGCTTGTCTGTCAGTCACCTCCTGCTGTATGGCAGGCTTCTTAACAGGCCACAGACAACTACTGGTCCATGGCCCAGAGATTGGGAACCCCTGGATTATAGCATAGAAAGCAGTAATGCCATAGGTAAGTTTATTCCTCTCTATAATCTGCAAAATAAATTTAATTTGTGAAACTATATCATGCTTTAGTTCCTACAGAAAAAGGTAGATGTCAGAATCGAATGTCAACCCTGGATTGCATTCTCTTCATTAAACCAGACTATCCCCTTCAAGTTAAAGGGCTATGATCTATGGGACATATAGTCATATCCCTTGATAAGGAACTATTGATTTATCAATATTGTGCATATGAGAAGCAAATGAGATAGGCATGTTAAGTCAATTTATAACTGAGAGGTTATAGGATGTTTATGTCCTCGTTTAGAAAATGTTGATGTCTTAGATTCATAAGACCAAGATACATTCACGGCTTCATCATTAACTGTGTCCACTTTCATAAATCAGCTTCTCTTTTTTCTGCTTAGTAGAGTCATGAGTATCAAATGAGATCTTATATTTAATGGTCTTTTTTAAACTTTAAGGCATTATGTGCATCTTTATTGTAAATAAAGGATTATTATTGAAGAAGTAGTTCTGTCCTCAATTTTCTACAACCCAGGTATTACAATGGCACCTTAAATTTTATTATTTCAACTATGGATGCTTTAACCTTGAGTATTAAATATGTGGAAATAGTCTCCACTTCCAAATGTATACATGACTTCAGTTGATAATCCTATGCATAAGATATATTTTTATTTTTTATTTTTTGATAGTAATTGTGTATACAGGAAGCACATTTTTTCCCTCTTTTACCAGGAGAAAAGCAGCAGCATAAATATAAAGGATGAAAATGGGCAACTGAAACCTGTTTTCAGGGTTAGGATACCACAGGGAAGACTTGACACATTGGCAACCTAAAAAACACATACCCTATGGCAATGTTGGAAGATGGATCCAGTGTAGTCAAATTTTTACAATTTTTAAAAAGAAGCCTCTGATCCAAAATTTTTGAAGCTCAACCTAAAAGTTAAAGTTTCCCAACCAGTTTCTTTCTCAACCCAGCCCCCATTACCACATACACACACACACACACACACACACACACACACACACACACAGACTTATATGGATCATCATTGTGAGAGATTGGCAGGGTCAAAGGTGGGAAGTCCAGGCCAAAGGCTCAGCAAAATCTCAGAGAGAAATGAGGGTGATCCAAGCACTAAAGTGAGAAGAGTAGAGAAAGGAAGCAAATTAACTAACTAAATGCAAGAGTAAAGGAAAAGAAGCCTTAAAATACGTAATATTTTAGGCTTGAGCAACTGGATGCTCCATGTTACCAACATGGGGAACATTGGGGTAAAGCAGATTTAAAGTGGTGGGAAACAACCATTTGTCTGGTCTTGTTAAATGTTAAATGTATATTTGCTATACAATTGCAGCTTCCAAATATATACTTTCAGTAAATACTAAACTTGTACTAAATGGGGTGTCATCTAAAACCAAACCTACAAAGAATGGCTGTCACTAGCTTGTCATTTAAGAGTATGTAGGCTTGTGAGTACAGTGCTCAAATCTGAGCTCTGTGGCATAATTGAGCCTTGATTTTAAATGGTTACAGAGCCCTGTGTGGTTTTTGGAGACAGGTAGGTTGTAAGTACGTTTAATGAATGTAGGAATAGACATATTTTTGGCATTTCTTTGACTAGCAGTAACTGCATGAAGCCATGTCCTTCTCCTATCTGCCAGTGGGAGAAAAGTGCTTGAGTGGTCTGTGGAGCAGGCTTTCCAGGAGCAAGATCAGAAGACACTGGGGCCAGTGAAAATCTTCCTGCTTTGACCAAAGAAAGCCTGTAGAGAATATTTAGCCCAGAAAGTGGTGATTGTGCTATTTACAAAATCAGGATGAGATTGTAGTGATGGACGAAACCCAGGCAAAATCTTTCACAAGTGTCTAGTTCAGTAACTTTAGGAAACCACCAGCAACCTATGTTAAGTTAGAATCAGAATGTCAAAATGAAAGCGTGATAGTCCAAAATCAGATTAGATAACCACACATTAAGTCTGAACCTGCATGAGACTAATACTACAAGAGAAAGACATTTTGCACATCTTTATTATCTTGTTACGCTGTCATGGGAAGTGGAAGTTTCACAGTAAATGGTATGCACTAGCAGTTTGAAGGAGAATAGGACTAGGTTTTCATAAAACGTGATGTAAGTTAGTTCGAGTATATGAAGAACCATGTTCATAAAGCCAAAAGCAAAGTGGGAAGTGGACCACACAATCCATGCAGTATTAGGGACAGAACATGAATTGGTGTTTTGGGTTTCACAGAGGCAGGTTTAGGTAAGTATTTTTAATGAAAGGAAACAAGAAAACAAGAACAAATACGATTTATATCCCAAAATGCTGCAAAAGGGCAATGAAGTTGAAGTGAACTCTCTCTGTTGTGTGCAAGCAGATAAGAAAGAAGTTTGACAGGTTGATTTCTATTCTTTTTCACCAAATTCTGTATACCAATGAGATTGATTGGTTCCTGACATTGAAAGAGTAAGGGGCAACATTTTCTCCTGGAGCATCCAGATAATTATTTATTTATTTATTTATTTTAGATAGAGTCTTGCTCTGTCACCCAGGTTGGAGTGCAATGGCGTAGTCTTGGCTCACTGCAACCTCTGCCTCCCAGATTCAAGCGATTCCACTGCCTCAGACTCCCAAGTTGAATAGCTGGGATTAAAGGTGCACACCACCATGCCCAGTGAATTTTTGTATTTTTAGTAGACACGGGGTTTCACCATGTTGGCAAGGCTGGTCTCAAACTCCTAACCTCAGGTGATCTGCCTGCATTAGCCTCCCAAAGTGCCAGGATTATAGGCATAAACCACCATGCCTGGCCCAAATAATTGTTTTTAGTTTTATTTGTTTTTATATTTATTATTTTTATAGATTTTTTATAGATTGAGGGTGCAAAATGTAGTTGCATTACATGGATATAATGCATAGTAGTGAGATCTGGGCTTTTATTGTAACCATTACCCAAATAGAATACATTGTAACTACTAGATAATTTCTCATCTCTCAGCTTCTCCCATCCTCCCACTTTTCTGAGTATCCAATATCTATTGTTTTATTCTGTATGTCTATGTGTACACATTATTTAGCTCCCACTTGTAAGTGAGAACATTCAGTATTGGACTGTTTCTGAGTTATTTCACTTAAGATAATGGCCTCCAGTTCCATCCATGTTGCTGCAAAAGACATATTTTATTCTTTTTTATGGCTGAGTAGTATTCCTTGGTGTGTATATAGGCATACGCATTCCACATTTTCTTTATCCAATCATCCATTCATTGGTGGATACTGAAGTTGATTCTGTATCTTTGCAATTATGAATAGTGCTGTGATAAATATGTGAGGGCAGTTATCTTTTGGATATATTGATTTCCTTTCCTTTGGGTGGATGCCCAGTAGTGGGATTGCTGGATTGAATGGTAGCTCTGTTTTTAGTGCTTTAACAAATTTCCATACTGTTTTCCATATAGGTAGTACTAATTTACATTCTCATCAACAGCAATATTAATGTTTCCTTTTCTCTACGTCCTTGCCAACATCTGCTGCTTTTTAAATTTTTACTAATACCCATTCTGACTGGTGTAAGGTGATATCTCATTGTGGTTTTAATTGCATTTCCCTGGTGATTGGTGATGATAAACATTTTTTCATATGCTTGTTATTCAATATATGTCGTCTTTTGCAAAATATCTGTTCATGTCTTTGCTCACCTTTTAATGAAATTGATGTTTTTCTTATTGAGTTGTTTGAGTTTCTTGCAGATTCTGGATATTAGTTCTTTGTCAGATGCACACTTTGCAATATTTTCTACCATTCTGTCTTTTTACTCTGTTGAGTATTTATTTTGATGTGCAGAAGCTTTTTAGTTTAATTAAGTCCCATTTGTCTATTTTAGGTCCTGTTGCATTTGCTTTTGATGTCTTAATCATAAATTCTGTGTCTAGGCCAATGCCCAGAATATTTTTTCCTAGGTTTTCTTCTAAGATTTTTATAGTTTCAGGTCTTACATTTAAGTGTTTAACCCATCTTGAGTTAATGTTTGTACATGATGAGAGATATGTGTCAGTTTCCCTCTTCTGCATATGACTATCCAGTTTTCCCAGCACCATTTGTTGAATAGAATGTTCCTTCCCCAGTATATGAGTTTGCTGACTTCATCAAAGATAAGTTGACTGGCTTATTTCTGGGTCCCCATTATGTTCCCTTGATCTGTATGTCTATTTTTATACCAGAACCATAATGTTTTGGTTACTGCAACCTCGTAGTATAATTTGAAGTCAGATAATATGATGCCTCCAGAATAGTTATTTTTGCTTAGCATTGCTTTGATATTTAGGTTCTTTTTTGGTTCTGTGTGAATTTTAAGATTTTCTTTCTAATTCTGTGAAAAATGACATTAGCAATTTGATAGTAATTGCATTGAATCTGTAAATTGCTTTGGGCAGCATCATCATTTTAATGTTAACTCTTCTAATACATGAGCACGGAATATTTTTTCTATTGGTGTTATCTATGATTTCTTTCATCAGTTTTATTGTAGTTTTTATCAGAGATCTTTCACTTACTTGGTTAAATGTGTTTCTTGGTATGGTAATTTTTTGTAGCTATTATAAATGAGATTGAGCTCTTGATTTGGTTCTCAGTTTGTTCATTATTAGTGTACAGAAGTGCTACAGATGTTTAGATGTTGATTTTATATCCTGAAATGGTATTGAATTTATTTATCAAATCTAGAAAAGTCTTTTGGGGGAGTCTTTAGGGTTTTCTAATTATGGTACCATATCATCAGCAAACAGAAATAATTTGACTTCCTCTTTTCCAATTTGGATGCCTTTCATTTCTTTTTCTTGCCTGATTGCTCTGGCTAGGACTTTTAGTACTATGTTGAATGGACATGGTGAAAATTTGCATTTTTGTCTTGTTCCGGTTCTTAGGGGAAATGCTTTCATCTTTTCCCCATTAACTATAATGTTGGTTGTGTTTTCTATAATTGGCTTTTATTATTTTGAGGTATTTTCTATATACATAGTTTATTGAGGATTTTTTATCATTAGGAAATTTTAATAAATGCTTTTCTCTAAGTTTATTGAGATGATTTTATGGTTTTTGTTTTTTAATTCTGTTCATGTGGTGAAAGGATTACATTTATTGATTTGTGTATTTTTGAACCACCCTGGTATGCCTGGAATAAAACCCACTTGATTTTGGCATATTGTCTTTTTGATGAGCTGTTAGAGTCACGTGCTAGTATTCTGTTGAGAATTTTTGCATCTATTTTTATCAAAGATATTTGTCTATAGTTTCCTTTTTGTTGTTGTGGTGTCCTTGCCTGACTTTGGTGTTAGGTTGATACTGGCTGAGCAATTGAGTTAAAGAGTAGTCCTTCCTCCTTAATTTTTAGGTTTGGTGCCAGTCCTTCTTTATGCATCTGGTAGAATTTGGCTGTGAATCCATCTGGTCCTGGGTTTGTTTTGGGGGTGGAGGGTGGATTTCTTATTACTGATTAAATCTCTCTACTTATTATGCATCAGTTAAGGATATCTATTTCTTCTAGGTTCAGTCTTAGGGGGTTATATGTTTCCAGAAATATATCCATCTCCTCTAGGTTTTCTATCTTGTGGGCATACAGATGCTCATAGCCTTCTCTGACGATCTTTTGTATTTCTGTGGTATCAGTTGTAATGTCTCCTTTTTCATTTCTGATTGTACTTACAAGAATCTTCATTCTTCTTTCCTTGGTTATTCTAGCTGGCAGTCTGTTGATTTTGTTTACCTTTTCAAAGAACAAACTTTTAATTTTGTTGATCCTTTGTATTTTTTTGCTCAATTTCATTTAGTTCTCCTCTGATCTTTTTATTTCTTTTCTTCTGCAAGCTCGAATTAGGTTTGTTCTTGTTTTTCTAATTCCTTGAGATGCAACATTAGTTTGTGAATTTGTGGTCTTTCTATCCTTTTTATGTAGGCATTTAACACTGCAAAATTCCTTTTAATGCTGCTTTTGCTGTATTCCAGAGGTTTGGGGACATTGTAGCTCTATTTTCATGTTTCAAATTATTTTTTAAAATTTTCATCTTAATTTCATTATTGACCTAAAGATTTTTCAGAAGCAGGTTTTTAAATTTCTATGTATTTGTATAGTTTCAAGACTTCTTCTTAGAATTGATTTCAAGTTTTATTCCACTGTGACATGAAAAGACATTTGATACGATTTCCACTTTTTAAAATTTATTGAGTTTTTTGTGACCTAACATACAGTCAATCTTGAAAAATGTTTCATGCACTGGTGAGAAGAGTGTATGTTTAGCACTTGTTGGGTAGAATGTTTTGTAAATGTCTGTTAGGTCCATTTGATCTACAGTCTAGTTAAGCCTAGTGTTTCTTTCTTTATGTTTCTGTCTTGATGATGTCTACTGCTGTCTGTGGAATATTGAAAGTCTCCACTATAATGTATTGCTATCTCCTTGTTTATATCTAGTAGTATTTGTTTTATGAATCTGGCTGCTCTGGTGTGGGGTGTGTATATACATATTTAGAATTGTTACATCTTCTGGTTTAATTGATCCCTTTATCATTATATAATGACCTTCCTTTTCTTATTTTACATTGTTTATTTAAAGTCTGTTTATCTGATATAAGTACAGACACTCCTCTCCCTTTTTGTTTCTGTTTATATGAAATACCTTTTCCCACTCTTCTGCTTTAAGCCTATAAGCGTCTTTATCAGTGTGATGGGTTTCTTTTAAGAAGCCTATGGTTGGTTCCTGTTTTTTTTTATTCATTCTTCCAATATATGTATTTTAAGTTGAACACTTAATTCATTTACATTCAAAATTAATATTGATATGTGTGGTTTTGTTTTTGTGACAATTTTAAAATTTATTCTGCCAATCTATATTTTTGGAGTGGAACATTTAATTTATTTGTGTTCAAAGTCAATATTAATATGTAAAGTTTTTTTCTTCTCATAATGTTGTTAACTAGTTGCTTTGTACTCACAACTGTGTAATTGTTTTATCAGACCTGTGAGTTTCATACTTTCATCTGTTTTTATGATGGCAGCTACAGACCTTTTATTTCCATATTTAGAACTCCCTTGAGCATTTCTTATAGGCAAGTCCAGTGATGACCGATTCCCTTAGTGTTTGCTTTGTCTGGAAAATACTTTATTTTTCCTTTATTTATGAAGCTTAGTTTAGCAGTAGACAAAATTCATGGTTGGCAGTTTTTTCTTCTTTAAGAAGTTTGAAAGTAGGACCCCATTCTTTTCTGGCACATAAGGTTTCTGGTGACAAAACAACTATTAGTTTGATGGGATTTCCTTTCTAGGTATTGACATGGACAGGAGGCAGGAAATACTAGGTAGAAAAGGGCAGGGTCCCTGATGAGGGCGCCACCCTCAAGCCTGCACCTGCAGCCCAAAGTGAGAGAACATGCATTCCTGTTTCCCTACACAAATGTTGCCTCTCCCAAACCACCCTGGCCTGTGTTGCCTCCCATCCTGTACCCATAAAAACCCCAGGCTCCACTAGCACAGCATCAGAGCAACAGAGAAAGAGAGAAAAGAAGCAGCCAGACATCAGAGAGAAGCAGCTTGACTTCAGAGGGACAGCTTGACAGTGGGACTTTGGATAATAGTTTGACTGTTTCTGGCCAAGGGAAGACCACCTTCTCACTCCATCTCCTTTCCAGCTCCCCATCCCGCTGACAGCAACTTTCCACCACTCAATAAAGTACTCCACATTCACCACCCTTTCAATTCGTTCACACGACCTGATTCTTCCTGGATGCCAGACAAGGACAGGTGCAAGAAGTGGTCACACTGACCCTCCACTGAGCTGTGTAACACTTAAGCCATCCATGAATGGCAAAGCTAAGAGATCATACCACAATACAAGCCTTCTGGGGCTTCAGGGGTCATGGGAAACCCCTAGACACTGCTGCGGGCCCACAGGGAGTTCTGCTCCTGCTGGTTGCCCAGAAGCGCTCATCCTGGACCCTGCACCCACTCCCCTGCATACTCTCCATGCCATGAGGGGCTGAGCACTACGGGCTGAGTAAATGAGCCAACCCCTTTTCGAGTCCCATGAAGGGATAAAGGGAATGATCCTATTTCAGTATTAGACTCTTTTCTCTTGCTGATTGGAATTCTGGAAGCAAGGAGTTTGGGAGAAAAATAAACACAAACAAGAACACAAACAATAGGAGTAAATCTTATGTATCATATCTAGCATGCTCAACTACATTATCTAGACTATTTTCTGGAAGAGTGAAAACCCTCCCTTTTTCCACAGACTTGTATTCTATTGGGAAACTATAGACAATAAACTTAAAAACAAACATATAAATATTATACTATGTAAAGATGAACACTATAAGCAAAATACAGAAAAATAAGAGATGAGATAGAGATGGGTTGGGGTAGAGATGTACTGTATTAGTTAAAGGAGTGAATGATAAGAGGTAGGAATATAACTTAATTTTTTTTTTACTAATACTAATTTTCTCCTAATTATTTTTTAAGTAGTCTGCACTTCCCCACATATTTTAAATGCCAAATTTCCATATGCTCATGAATCTGAGGTATATTCATTTTCAAACTTGGAATGAGGAGTAGGAAGGCATTGAAGATGAAGAGTAGCACTAAATTTTCTGGACAATGTCATTATTTTAGACCTTGCAGCATTATCAAAACTCTTTGCAAAGTAAGGTCTTAATGTGTACTTATGAGGCTTATAAGCACTGAAAAAGACAGATGCTTTATATTCCTTGAATAAGAGACAATTTGACCATTACAGAAAAATAATTATCTGCAATTTACTTTGTAATTACAAAATTAGACATTCCCAATATCTTCTCTTAGTATTTTTTGTATTAAATTTTATTAGCATGTGGAAGTTATTTTGATTATTTAGCATAAAATCGTTGCTAGTAATTACTCTCTTCAGCTCTTTCTTCCACAGAAAAAGGAATGACATTCTGTTACATACAATACTATTGGCTCACTTGATTCAGTAGTAAACACTATTGTTATGTAAAAATAGAGTTTAATATTATTATAATGTATTTCTGAAAAGAAACAAGTTTAAAACTTAAGTTTTAGGGGAAAAAATGACATTTTTGGAAAAAATATGGTCTTAAAAAAAGATATCTCCCTTGGTTGACAATGCAAATTTTGTAACTAATCATGTGCCTTCTTTGCTTTGGCCACAAAAAACTAATGAACCAAATGTGTAGCCCACCTCTAAAAACTGTGTTTTACTCACCTCTGCATATTGGCTTAACTCACACTATTATTTCCCATGGTAATATATTCCTGTGTTATAATCTTTTAATAAATTTAATATATTAAATTATAAGAAAACTGCCTCAAATTTTCTGTGGAATGAATCTGAGTAAAGTCGTATTTATGAGATATAAAGGTAGCTCAAAAACACAAGCAGCACAATAATATAAATAACTGTAGAAACAACAGTGAAGAGCATTAGTGGTAAGATAAATAAAATGAAGCCAGGGATGAAGTGTGTGCCATGAGATCCCACACATTTCTTAGAACTGGGCCACAAATTTGTCCTGAACATTCTAGAAATCACTGTAAAGGGTAAAAGATTCTCAGTTATTTGATTTGTAGTGTTCAAAGTCAAGAAAAAGTTAGGGATTTCTAACCATTCTAGGTTCTAAGACTGAGTGAATTTTGGCCCCTGCATCTTCATAAGACAATACATTGTAATGCATTAAACACTATCATCAGCAATATCCCCATCATAAATAAAACAACTCTCATAGCAATCTTTTAATAGCACTCTCCTTGTAACACACTTTAGCAGAGGAAATTTTATGAGGGATCAGGGCAGTGTATCCACGTACATAATTTTGCAATTAATTGGCCATATCCAAGGACAAAGCTTTCTGTTTGGGGGCTTGAGCTTTGAGCTTTTGATAAAGCTTTAGCATCAATAAATTCCATTTTCTCTGATCTAGTATATATTCACAGAGCTGAAATTCTGTATTGATAATTCAGAAAGTCCTATATGTTTTAACGGTAAGCAAATAGTGGTCAAAATTTAAACACTATTGTGATAGCTGAGGAACCAAGTGAAGACTCATGCCTGAAAGACAGGTTTTCCTACACATTTATAATTTAAAATTAATGGCATAAATACATAAATAAGTATAAGTAATTCCAGGGTTACAAATAAACACAACATTCTCTTTAGAGACTATGTCTTAGCAGGTTTTACATATACATTTCTTTGCATATATATTCATTCAATATATATTAGAGCAAGATATTTATAATAAGGTTTTAGTACCATTTGAACCAAACAAGTCGCTTAAATTTCTCTAAATGGAAAATGGAACTGATAGCACTTAACCCGCAGGGATATTGTAAAAATAAGAGTAATGAGTGCTTGAGAGGCACTGCACAAGTAGTTTCTATATTCTCTATATTGTATGCATTCCATATAAAGCAATAATATTAACAAATTATTGCAAGATTGCTAGAGTTTTGTTTAATTACTGAGTTTCTATATTACAATGCATATTTATCCTGCTTTTAAAATTGCATCTTGGACTTTAATGTGTTTTAACCAAGGCATTATAAGATGTATGATAAAACGAACAAAGACAACAAACAAACATAACAATCACACTTCAATATAAAACCATTTTAAGAAGCAATAGTTTCTATTGCTGCCTTGCCTGAGTAGGCACTCATGTAAATGTGTTGTTTCCACATCAAGGATTTAAAACATTTTCCACAACTCACAGCTAGCTTTTGGCTTAGATTAGGAAGCGAATTGGAATGAAGTAACAGTTCTATATTAGGTAGTTACACTAAGCTACTTCTACATTTAAATTTTGAAGATATCACTAATATCCCAGAATACAGGTATTTTGGCATATTTTTAAGAGTCAGTTTTCTGTTGACCCAACTGCTTCTTCCGCATGGCTAATGGAACATATTTGTAAGCTCCCTAAATTGGAAGTTAAAATTTATGACATGAAATACGAATTAAAATGGCATCAGTAGAGATTGCATGTACCACTACTATACCTTGATTAATGCCATATTTTGTTCAACTGACCTGATTCTGCAGAAGGACAAATATAATTCAAGTATAAGTCCTCTTGAGAAAATAAGTTACTACTGAATTTTTGCATTTTGTTTTATGGGAATTGTGTAATTTCCCATGCGTTACATCCTAAGAATCTGTACTTATAATACTCTTACTGTCCAAAGTTTAGCAATCATTTCTGCTTAAATCTACTCAGTGTAAAATTAATAACAGAAATCTATTTCTCAAATATTTCCAAAGAAATTCAGTAACATTTTTCTGATATAAGAAGTAATTATATTCCTATTTATATCATATAAGTGCTATACAATTGCTGGTGTTATTTCAAATATGTTCTTAATGGAGGTAGTTATTTAAAATCATTTTCAATATAGTGTAGGAATTCTCAGATAATTATACAATACAATTTGTTAATAAAATAAAATGGTAATTTTTTAATTTGAAAGATAGAGTTTAACTTAAATATTTCAGAAGAACACACACTTTTGAAATATTCCTTAACAAACTGCATGTTTAAATGTCATCTGTTAATACATCTTTTCCAAAATTGATATGCTCTAATCTGGATTTATTATATACATGGGAAAAACTCAACTAATAAAGCTAATGATTCCTATTCAAAATTTAAATTGATGTGGATCTTTGTTTAAATCTTAGAAAATCTCTAATTATTTTATTCTGTTTTTGACACCAAGTTTTGTTGCCAAGAAAGAGAAATATCCACTGCAATAGTGTGGAGGATTTATCAACATTCTGATGTAAAAATCTGGCATGGTCCCACATTCACAGAGGGTGTGTGAAGATGGCATTGAAAAGCACGTTGTGTACATAAAGTCTATCACTTGACAGTGAGAAAGTCTTAGGGAGGAAAATAATTATGTCTTGGCCTGAGTTCACTGTAAAGAAATATTAATACTACCCCCATGTGCTTATAATTTTATTTTTTTAGAAGACAGTACTTAATCTCTAAAACTAAATGCTCTGAAACTATATTCAGTACTACACAGTCTGTCAGACTACATTTTCTCAAACATTATTTTCAGTGGCACAAAGATCCTGTAGTGTTTCCCAACCAATATTGTTTTGTTTTGTTTTTGAGACAGAGTCTCACACTGTCACCCAGGCTAGTGCAATGGCATGATCTTGGCTCACTCCAACCTCTGCCTCCTGGGTTCAAGCGATTCTCGTGCCTCAGCCTCCTGAGTAGTTGGGACTACAGGCATGCACCACCATGCCCAGCTAATTTTTGTATTTTTAGTAGAGACGTGGTATCACCATATTGGCCGGGCTGGTCTTGAACTCCTGTCCTCAGGTGATCACATGCCTCAGCCTCCCAAACTCTGGGATTACAGGCGTGAGCCACTGTGCCCGGCCCAACCAATCATTTTAACTACTCAAAAATGATATTCCATTGATAGTTCTCTGAACTGTGGTTTCACAGTATCTACTTTTTCATGCTTACTTCTGAATCCACCCCAAAACTTGTCCTCTCTTTCTATCAGGAAGGATTCTTCAGGGTCCCACTAATAAACTTATGTTTTATTTAATTAACATATGGCGTGAATAGTATGTTCTAGGAAGGTAGAAAGAGACAGGACATGTAAGATAATGTTAATCATATAGAGAATATGTATAATGCCTTATGTGTAATTAGAGTCTGTTAATTTTTTGACATCAGCTTCTCTTTTTTAATCCAGATTTATTGAGGTATGATTGATAAATAAAAATTATATATATATATATATATACATATACAGTACACAGGTGATGTTTTCATATACTTATACATTAAGAAATAATTACCACAATCATGCTAATTAAAATATCCATCATCACACATATTTACCTTTTTTTGTGGTGAAGATACTTGAAATCTACTCTCCAAGGAAATTTCAAGCATACTGTATATTATTATTAATGCTAGTCACCATGTTGTACCATAGGTCTCCATAATTTATTCATGTTAAATTGGAAATTTGTGCTGTTTGAACAATATTCCTCCTTTTCCAGCATACCACAGGCCCTGGTAACCATCATTGTACTCTCTGCTTCTATGAGTCTGACTTTCTTAAATTCTGCATATAAGTAAGATCATGCAGTAGTTAGCTTTTCACATCTGGTTTGTTTCAGTTAGCACAATACCTTCTAGGTTAATACATGTAGTCATGAATAGCAAGGTTTCCTTGTATTTTAAGACCAAATAACATTTTCATTATTTATGTATACCACATTTTCTTTACCTATTAATCTGTCAATGGACACTTAGATTGTTTGCATATTTTGACTATTATGAATTATGCCACAATGAACACGAGAGTCTAAATGTATTTTTATGATAGTTATTTTATTTCTTTCAGATATGTACCAAAAAGAGGGATTACAAGATCATATGGTAGTTCTATTTTTAATGTTTTATGAAATCTTCATAGTATGTTTTTCCTTTTCTTTTTTTTTTTTGAGACAGTGTCTCACTCTTGTCACCCAGGCCGGAGTACAGTGGCACAATCTCAGCTTAGCTCACTGCAACTTGCAACTTCTACCTCCCAGGTTCAAGCAACTTTCTGGCCTCAGCCTCTCGAGTAGCTGGGATTACAGGTGCACACCACCATGCCAGGCGAATTTTTTGTATTTTTAGTAGAGACAGGATTTAACCATGCTGGCTAGGCTGGTCTCAAACCCCTGACATCGTGATCTGCCCACCTCAGCCTCCCAAAGTCCTGGGATTACAGGCATGAACCACCGGGCCCGGCCCACTTTGTAGTATTTTTATAATGGCTCTAACAATTTACATTCCCATCAACAGTAAAGATTCTCTTTTCTAAACATCTTTGTCAACACTTATTATTTTCTGTCTCTTTAAAAATACCCGTCTTAATAGATGCAGAAAAAGCATTTGACAAAATTTAACATACTTTCATGATAAAAATTCTCACAAATTAGATGTAGAAGGAATGTGGCCTCAACACAATAATACCACATATAAAAAGCCCACAGCTAACGTTATACTAGATGGTGTAAAACTACAAGGTTTTCCTGTAAGATCAAACAAGAGAAGGATGTTCACTCTTGCCATTTCTGTTGAACACACTAATGAAAATCTAAGACAAAGCAATTGGGCTAGAGAAAGAGAAAAAATAACTCACCTAAATAGAAAAGAAAAAAAGTGAAATTGTGTCTGTTTGCAGATAACATGATTTTACCCATTGAAACCTTAAAGACCCCACCAAACAATAACTTTTATAACAGATAAAGGAATTCAGTAGAGTTGCAGATTACAAAATCAAATGCTTTTTATGCATCTGTTGAGATTATCATATGACTTTTATTTATTCTATTCATGTGGTGTATTTTATTTAACAATTCATGTACATTGAATAATATTTATACCCTAGGGAAAAACCCTATTTGATAATGGTTTATGATCTTTCTAATATACTGTGGAATTTGGTTTGCTGGAATTTTGTGAAAGATTTTTTGCGTCTATGTTAATCAGAGATATTAGTCTGTAATTTTGTTTTCATGTAGTATATTTGCCTGGCTTTGGTGAGTGGGTAATTCTGACCTCGTAAAATGAGTTATGATGTTTCTCTTCTTCAATTTTTTTAGAAGAGTTTGAAAAGGTTTGATATTAATTCTTCCTTAAACGTTTGGTAGATTCAGCAATTAAGGCATCTGGTCTTGCACTTTTATTTTTGAAGGTTTGTGATTACTGATTCAATCTTCTTATGCGTTATTGTTCTGTTCAGATTTTCTATCTCTTCATGATTCAGTTTTGGTTGGTTTTATGTTTCCAGGAATTTGTTCATTTCTTTTAGATATCTGATTTATTGGAATATACATTTTCACAGTAGTTTCCTAGAATCCTTGTGTTTTTATGGCAACTGTTGTAATGCCTTTCATTTCTGATTGTATTTATTTCCGTTTTCTCTCTTCTCTCTTGATTAGTCTAGCTAAAGCTTTGTTGAGTTTATTTTTTCAAAAAAGCAACTCTTAGTTTTGTTGACATTTTCTATTGTTTTTCTTGTGTCTGTTTCAATTATTTGTCCTCTAATCTCTGTTATTTCCTTCCTTCTACCAACTTTGGATTTATATTGTCATTCTTTTTCTAGTTCCTTGAGGTGTAATGTTACATTGTCTACTTTCAAACTTTCTTTTCTTTACGTAAGCATTTATTACTAGAAGCTTTCTGCTCAAGTTTGCTTTTGCTGCATCTTATAAGTTTTGGTATGTTGTGTTTCCATTTTCACTATCTCAAGATATTAATTTATACTTGATTTCTTTTGATTTACACTTTGACCCATCACTTGATCAGAAACTTGTTGTTTAATTTCTAATTTTTTTTTTGAGCTTTGTAACTTTTTTCCTATTATTGATTTCTACTTTCATATTATTGTGGTGGAAAAAGATGCTTGATTTTATTTTAGTCTTAAAATATGCTGAGACTTGTTTTGTGGACTAACATATGACCAATCCTGGAGAATGTTCTATGTGAGCATACAAAGAATGAGTGTTCTACTGCTGTTGAATGGAATGCTTTGTATATGTCTGTTAGGTTACATTTGGTCTAAAATGTAGTTTAAGTTCAATATTTTCTTATTGATTTTCTATCAATATGATCTGTACTTTGATGAAAGTGGGGTACAGAAATCCCCAACTCTTATTGTATTTTTGTCTATTTCTCCCTTCAGATCTGTTAATATTTGATTTATATATGTAGGTACTTCATATTGGATATACATATGTTTATTATTATTATTATTATTATTATTATTATTATTATTTTTGAGAGGGAGTCTCGCTCTGTCGCCCAGGCTGGAGTGCAGTGGCACAATCTCGGCTCACTGCAAGCTCCGCCTCCCGGGTTCACACCATTCTCCTGCCTCAGCCTCCCGAGTAGCTGGGACTACAGGCGCACGCCACTACGCCCGACTAATTTTTTGTATTTTTAGTAGAGACGGGGTTTCACCGTGTTAGCCAGGATGGTCTTGATCTCCTGACCTTGTGATCCGCCCGCCTCGGCCTCCTAAAGTGCTGGGATTACAGGCGTGAGCCACTGCGCCCGGCCAACGTATGTATAATATTTTTATAACCGTTTGAATAATTGACCTATTTATCATTACATAATAACCTTCTTTGCCTCTTCTTCTTGACTAAAAGTCTATTTTGTTAAACTATAGCTACCCTTTCTTACTTTTGTTTATTATTTGCATAGAATGTCATTTTCCATTTTTTATTTTCAGTTTATGTTTTCCTTCCTTCCTTCCTCCCTCCCTCCCTTCCTCCCTCCCTCCCTCCCTCCCTCCCTCCCTCCCTTCCTCCCTTCCTCCCTTCCTTCCCTCTTTCCTTCCTCCCTTCCCTTTCTTTTTTTTTCTTTCTTCATCTTCTTTCTTTCTTTCCTATTCACTTTATTTTAAGGAAATTCCATGCCATAGTTATTCTTAACATAAAAACACGTTAACTTTATGTAGACAAATGATACCAGCAAAAATGGGACTACATTTTTAAAATATAAAATCTTCCATTATAAAATCGTGAAATCAATGTAGTAATATTAGTAATTTTGAAATTATTGGATGGTTTTTAGAAATAGCATTTTTAAACTGAGTTGTGTCTCCTCTCAGCAGATGGAGTCCCTGTTCAAAAGAGTAAATGTCTTCAACATATATAAATGAAATGTTACATAAGCTGATGATTATAGATTATAACTGGTGAATGTCAACAGAATTCAGAACAACATTACATGTTTTTGACTGATACCTGCTATATTCGAAGTAATAATCATCACCCCTTTAAAAATTGTGGGTAGCCACGTCTTCTCACTCATAGGTGGGAACTGAACAATGAGAACACTTGGACACAGGGTGGGGAATATCACGCACTGGGGCCTGTCATGGGGTGGGGGGGCAGGGAGAGAGATAGCGTTGGGAGAAATACCTAATGTAAATGACGTGTTGATGGGTACAGTGGGCCAGCATGGCACATGTATACCTATGTAATGAGCTTGCACGTTGTGCACATGTACTCTAGAACTTAAAGTATAATAAAAAAAATTGTGTGTACTTACCATGTCCAATATGATTTTTTCAAGTATACATGCATTGCCTAATAAGCAAATTTAATTATTTAACATATTCATTACTTCATGTAGTAAGAAAAGTTATCCACTGTATTAGCATTTTCAAGAATACTATATATTGTTATTAACTATATTTGTTATGACATAAAATATATTTCTTGAATGTGTTTCTCCTAACTGAAATTTTTTATTTTTTAATCAATATCTTCCAACCCACCCTTCTTTTTGTGTCCTTAAACCAGAATGAGTCTACTGTAGGCAACATATAATTGGGTCTTATATTTTAATCCACTTGGTCACTGTATGTCTTTCGACTGGATGATTTCATCAATTTACATTTAACATAAATATTGATAAGTGAGTATGTACCATTATCATTTTGTTATTTTTTCTGGTTGTTTTTTAGATTCTTTGTTCCTTTATTTCTCTCTTGCTATCTTCCTTTGTGATTTGATAATCATCTGAGATGGTTTGATTTAATGCCTTTCCATCTATCCTTTGAGTATCTCCCTTGGGTTTTGCTTTGTAGTTAGCATGAGTCTTACATAAAATATCGTATACTTATAACAGCCTAGTAACAACTGTAAATTCTTAAGTAACAACTTAACTAAATTTAAATAAAAAACTCTGTATTTTCTCCCTCACATGCATGCATTGTGGGGTTTTTACATTATGATATGCCACTCTTTATATTATGTATCCCTAAAAATTACTGTAGCTATGTATTTTTAAATAGTTTTTGTCTTTTAACCTTTATGCTAGAGTTTAAATGATTGATGCACCACCATTACAGTATTAAAGTATTCTGAATTTTAATATATATATTCCATTTTATACCTTTTATGTAAAGGTGAGTTTTACACCTTTATGTCTTATCATGTTACTAATTAACCTTTTTTTATTTCAGCTTGAAAAACTCTCTTCAGCATTTCTTATAAGGCAGGTCCAGTAACAATGAGCTTCCTCAGCCCTGGTATTTCTGGGAAAGTTTGATCTCTCTCATTTCTGAAGGACAACTTTGGCAAATAATCTATTATTCATAGTTTCTTTATTCTTTCAACACTGTAAATATATTATCCCACTCTCTCCTGGAATGCAAGGTTTCTGGTAAGAAGGCCACTGATAGTTTTATCATGGTTCCCTTCTATATGATGATTCTCTTTCTCTTGCTGCTTTCAAAATTATCAATTTTTTCTTCAATTTATGACAGTTTGATTATGACATGTTACATCGAAATTTTCTTTTGATCAAACCAGTTGGGGAATGTTTGAGCTTTATGTTTCTGAATATTCATATATCTCCCTAGGTTTGCAAAGTTTCAGCCATTATTTCTTTTTTAAAAAAAATCTTCCTGCTCCTTGCTTTCTCTTTTCTATTTCTTGCAAACCACAATGTAAAGGTTAGTTCTTTGATAGTCTCCCATAAATTTCATGGTTTCTTTATTACTTTTCATTGCTTTTTCCTTTTTATGCTTGACTGGATAATTTCAAATGACATACCTTTGAGTTTAGAGATTATTTCTCCTTCTTAATAGAGTCTGCTGTGAAAGCTCTCTATTGCATTTTTCAGTTCAGTCATTATATTCTTCAACTCCAAAATGTTTCTTTGTTGTTTTTTCTTATGTTATCTCTTAGTTGAACTTTTCATTTTGTCGTTTTATTTTTTCTAATTTTGTTAAATTGTTTATCTGTATTCTTCTTGCTCATTGAGCTTCCTTATTAATGATTTTGAAGTATTTGTCAGGCAATTTGTGAATCTTCATAATATGGGCTTAATTATAGAAACTTTATTGTGTTTCTTGTTGCTGTTATATTTCCCTGATTCTTTGTGACTCTTGTAGCCTTGGATAACTATCTGTGCATTTGAAGAAGTAGTCACTTCTTCCAGGTTTTATAAAGTGGCTTTGGTAAGGGAAGACCTTCAACTCAAGAGGTGTGGAGAAAGACAGGGAGGGTAGGTAGGCTGGAGTGTGCTGTGGATTTGGATGCCAAATGTGGGGGTATTCAGTGATTCCAGGATGGAATGGGAGTTGGCAGATTGTTTATTCAAGGAGGTGGGGTCCATAATGTCAACAATCGCATAACTTTGGCAATGATATGGTTTGGCTGTGTCCCCACACAAATCTCAACTTGAATTTTATCTCCCAAAATTCCCATGTGTTGTAGGAGGGACCCAGTGGGAGGTAATAGAATAATTAAAAGAGAAACAGCATAAAAAATCAGAAAATGTGCATCCTGATGATGCAGTAGAGGAGAAAACCCCATTTTTTGGGAAGAAATTAAAGTGGCTGCAGAAATTTGCATAAGTAGCAAGGAGCCTAATATTAATCCCCAAGACCATGGGGAAAATGTCTCCAGGCAATGTCAGAGGCCTTCATGGCAGCCCTTCCCATCACAAGCCAAGAGGCCCAGGAGGAAAAGTGGTTTTGTGGGCCAGGCCCAGGGTCCCAGTGCTGTGTGCAGCCTAGGGACTTGGTGCCGTGTGTCCCAGCCACTCCAGCCATGGCTGAAAGGGGCCAACATAGAGCTCGAGCTGTGGCTTCAGAGAGTGGAATCCCCAAGCCTTGGCAGCTTCCATACAGTGTTCAGCCTGTGGGTGCACAGAAGTCAAGAATTGAGGTTTGGGAACCTCTGCCTAGATTTCAGAAGATGTGTGGAAATGACTGGATGCCTAGGCAAATGTTTGCTGCAGGGGTGGGGCCCTCATGGAAAACCTCTTCTAGGGCAGTGCAGAAGGGAAATGTGAGGTCAGAGCTCCCACACAGAGTTCCTACTGGGGCATTGCCTAGTGGAGTTGTAAGAGGGTTGCCATGCTCCAAGCCCCAGAATTGTAGATCCACTGGCAGCTTGCACCATGCTCTTGGAAAAGCCACAGACACTCAATACCAGCCCATGAAAGCAGCCAGGAAGGAGGCTGTACCCTGCAAAGCCACAGGGGTGGAGCTGCCCAAAACCATGGGAACCCACCTCTTGCATCAACATGACCTGGATGTGAGACCTGGACTCACAGGAGATCACTTTGGAGCTTTAAAATTTGACTACCCCATTGGATTTCAGACTTGCATGGGCCCTGTAAAGCCTTTGTTTTGGCCAATTTCTCCCATTTTGAATGGCTGTATTTACCCAATACCTGAACCCCCATTGGATCTAGGAAGTAACTAGCTTGCTTTTGATTTTGCAGGCTCATAGGCAGAAGGGACTTGCCTTGTCTCAGATGAGACTTTGGATTGTGGACTTTGGGGTTAATGCCGAAATTAGTTAAGAATTTGGGGAACTGCTGGGAAAGCATCATTGATTTTGAAATGTGAAGACATGAGATTTGGAGGGGCCAGGGGCAGAATGATATGGTTTGGCTGTGTTCCCACCCAAATCTCAACTTGAATTTTATCTCCCAGAATTCCCATCTGTTATGAGAGGGACCCTCATAGGGTCAGCTCCACATACAAAAGCCAAAGATAGCAAAAGATAGCAGCATGCATATGCACAAAAGAAGGGACCAGCTTCAGATGCCCATGTAGTTATGGGGACTGACAGTGGGGATGGTTTGAACTGTGTGCTTACACATGGTTATGAGATACTGAGGTTACACCTCAGGAATATATGAAGGATTGGGATCTGAGGGCAGTAATATTTTATTATTTTTTAAGAAAGTGACCAAATTGGCAGTTTAGAATAATATCTATGACTACATGTGGAAAATTATTTGAAGAAAAGCAAGCATAGTTAAAGTTATGTTTATTGCTTCATTCATTATTCAACTAATTTATCTAATCTACTATGTCCAATTTTCTGTTAAATCTATTCTTCATTTTACTATTTTAATATACTATAGTGTTAAATCAAGTTAGCTCAATTCTTCTTTCTCACATATTTTAAGTTCAACCCAAATGTTGACCTATACATAGTAAACTATAACCTAAATGGAGGTGTAAAGAGATTATAGCCTACTCTTTTTCCCATCACTGAGTTTGGGTCAATCAAAGAGGGCTAACTGTTCAAACTCTGTTTAAATAAAGCAAATGCCTAGATAAAATACCCAATATGACTGTTTCTGTATCTCATTTCAGTTTTCTGTATGTTAGTTTCTTTTTTTCTGTTCATAAATCTTCTTCCGCCATGTGGCTGTGCTGCAGTCTCCTGGATCCTACTCTGGCTCAGGAGGCTGCCCAATTCACAATTTATTTTTTTGCTCAAATAAAATCTGTTAAATTTAATTTGGCTAAGAATTTTCTTTTAAAAATAACTTTAAAAATCTATATAATATTTATTTATTTATTTATTTATTTATTTATTTATTTATTTATTTTTGAAACGGAGTCTTGGTCTCTCCCCCAGGCTGGAGTGCAGTGACGCCGTCTCGGCTCACTGCAAGCTCCGCCTCTCGGGTTCATGCCATTCTCCTGCCTCAGCCTCCCGAGTAGCTGGGACTACAGGCACCTGCCACCACACCTGGCTAATAAAAAATCTATATAACACTTTTTTATAGATTCAAGTTATCTATCAGTTATTTTCATCTTTTTATTTATTTGGGTAATGTTTTCTTATATTTTATTTAGGATTGTGATTTTTAAATTCTTGTATGTATACTGCTGTATAGAATTATTTTGTGTCTCTTGTTTTGTTTCAATTTCTTTGGACCATGAATTTTATTTTCTTGGCTCTTTGCAAACTTAGTATTTATTTTTGACACTAGATCGTGTGTAAATAAAGAACGACAGACTCCATATGATATTGGAGTAACCCCTTTCCTCTGCCAAACAAATTAAGTGGTGTCAGGTGTGGGTTGCAGTTTAGTAAGACCCAGTTTATCTCTTATTTATCTCTTTTCTCTGAGTGTATCTTTCCTAAGATTTTGTTTATGTGTCTGGCACATATATGGCTTTGCAGAACTAAAAACGTTGATTCAACCAGCACATTGGGTGATCCAGCTATTCTCTGCAATTTTTTTCTACACAGATATCCATCTTCCTACTCAATGTAGCCTGAAAATCTGGCTAAGACTTTAACGGGAGAGCTGGCCATATGCTTTCAGTTCAACCCCTTCTCCCAAAAGGTTCTTATTTCTTTAGTAACATCAAACTCTGAAAGATTTCCCTTTGCCTTTGGAGAATTTTTTTGTGTAACTCAGTGTCCTACAGAATCTCAGAACTCAGTGAATGTAACATGGGGAAATCAGTCATGCATTTGAGGACCCTCAATTTCCAATGTTTTTCACTCTAATCCCTCTCTTCCACAAAGATGTTTTGAGATTTTTTTTTCCTTACCTCAAATTTGAATACCTCAGAGTCTTGAGTTTTCAGTAAAAGAAGTAAAGACTTGTGAAATAACAAGCCTAAGCACATGTGCATACACACACAGACACACACAGACACACAGACACACACACACACATACACACACAGTCAAACTTAAATTAAATCCTGGACACTTTCAACAAAAAGATCCATTTTAAGAAGACATACAAGGAAAAATTTTTTTTTCCTTAGTATAATTTAGGGTCACAAAACTTTTGGCTGAGTCTGTGAATTAACACAATTTATTCTTGAAGTGGTAGTGTTTTTGTAAAGAAAACCCAAATAACAGAAATCACCTTTCTTACCTGAAGGATATGCTAGAAATTACGATATACGGTGGCATCATAATTAACCTAATTATTATCAATGGTAGTATAAGGGGAAGTATAGACAAAGCACAAAGTATTGGGTGATCAAAGAGATTTGACAATTAGTTGCTTTAGTAAAAATGGTAATTACAAACATGGTGGCATGTTGTAGCAACTCCTACAACCTTGGAAAACTTACAAGGGGAAAAGAAAAATGAAAGTCTTGAATTCTCGACTAATATTTTAGGTGGGAAATAGTCTTTATTTTAATTGAAGGAGTTTCTATCTCCTTTTGCTTCAGGTCAAATAGAGCTAAGGATTAATGCAACAAAATAAAATGTATTAAGCTATAAAAACAATGTCCCTGAATTGCTATAGAGTGATTTCCAGAATATGTTTTTAATAAAAAAAAAATGAAGACATTGCCAGAGTTCTGTAATGAAAATCAAGGGAGGCAGGGCATTGTCTGTATAATGCCACAGAGAGGAAATACAATAAACACAAAGATGACTCATTGGATTTGACAATTAGGAAGCCATTCGGTACATGTTAGAAAGAATTAAGAAGAAGAAAAGGAAAGATGTAAAATGAAAGAAGAGATTAAAATGTCCCTGAAAGTATTGCTTCACCATTTTGCCCAAGGCTTATGCCAGAAATAATGTCTGATAACCTTGTTTAATTAAAAATTTTCCATGTTAATAAAAGTTAAGGAGGAAACAGTGAAACAAAACAAAACAAAATGAAAAAAAAAGCAAAAAGGAAAATCCCAAATGATAGCTTAAATTAATCTTTTTACAACAGGATTTGTTTTAACTTTCTTTGTTTCTCTATGCTCAAATGTGACTATTTTTCAGGAAACCATGTACAGGGCTAGATTAATTCTCTAAAGGCCTTACACTGGAAATCCTTTCAGGATTTTTTAGTCATTTTCTCAGGCACTGTGTGCTTTGCCTCTGAGCCCATTGTTTGAAATGTCTATTGCTCTTCAGGTCACAGAGGAACAATTCTTCCAAAGTGGCCGTGCTGGCTTAGCCCATGGAGAGGAAAGTTGACACAAGAAGTTCAATTACTGTGAATTTAAAACAGAAAGGTTGTCTTTGTAAAGTCACAGTTATGTTCAACTAAAATGTATCCACATCTCAAAAATGATTTTTTCCCATTTAAAATTTACAATCATTGCTATCCTGCTGTTTTCCCAAGGGCTAAGCCAGCATTACTGAAGGTATGTTCTACTCTACTGTGACTGGAGTAGCCATGAACACTTCACATGTGCTCTCCATAAGTGGACCCAGATCTGCAGAGAAAAAAAGATCTTCAACTATGATCCCTGAAATAAAGGCTGCTGAATTTGGAAAGAAAATAGACGATAGATGATGATGATGATGATGATGATGATGATGATGATGATGAAGATAGATATAGATAAATAGATGGAGATAGATAGATAGATAGACAGACAGACAGAAGGAGGAGAGTAAATGGGAGAATACTATTTGAAGCCTTAATAAGGGCAGAAAATACTGATGAGTTTTATCATCAAATCAGGAACATTTCTAGTAGTGGAGGCAAAAAATTTTAGAAAGACACAGATGAACCAGAACTGTCCCAGGTAAACCAGAGAACATACCCAATCTATAGTTGGTGATGAATGCATATAAACTTAATTGGGAAAAAATGCAAGAAGTTAATGTTTCAAAAGTGATTTAGCATATCTGGGGTAAGGCTGGGAATTGGGTTGAAATCTACCTATAGCTACTGTCCACAGTTTCAGAGTGTGTCATTTAAGATTTTTTAGTCTCTTGCAGAAATTATTGATAGTTGTGGCAGATCAAGTTTCAAGATCTTATTTGAAAATAATAATTTTCAAATTCTTCTAATTTTCGTTTCATTTTGGGGTCTTCAGCAGTTTTGTGAATAAACATCTTAAATCATGCCCCACTGTGGCCACAATCCCTACCTCTTTCAGTGGAATTGCTAAAACCATTAAAGCCTCAGCTCAAGGGAAGGATTCTTTTTGTTACTCAATTTATTAAAAAGGAAGTAGCTTCATTAGTGTATTCGTAAAATGAAACTTCTTAAAATATGGCCAGAGTCTATGTCCCTAGGGGCTACGGGAGGACTTATTATTAGGATATATACCACTTAAGATGATATCTTTTTTGGAGAGTTAATATAAAGCTATAAGTAGCATATATTTCTGGTAAGTTCTTTGCTTTCTTTTCTTTTCTCTTGTTTTCTTTTCTGTTTTTTTCCTTTCTTTTCTACCCATTCACTTTTCTTTCCTTTTCCTTTTCTTCATTTTGTTTTCCTTACTTTTTCATCCTTTTCTTTGCTTTTATAACATTGACACAGAGCCCTGGTATTTCAGGGGTTGTTTTTCTGCTATTCATCTGCATATTTCAGGAAAACTCAGCTGAGCCCTCAAGAATTTTACCTGTATCTTAAGTTAGTCAGTTTAATTTTCTTACCATAGAAGCAAGCATTGGTTGTTAAGCCTAAAATTCTGCTATTTTTCCCTTTACGTAAGTTCTGGCCAAGCTACTACTACATTTTATATTTAGGAAAAGTACATTATAGTAAAACATTCTGTATCTTATGGTGTATACTTCATAGTGACAGATATAAAGAATTCTGGCCTACCAAAAAATACTCTGCTTCTAAAAAAAAATCTTGTCTATATTAGCCTCTTTAATATGGGTAATTCCAGATGAAAGGCATTTTACTATAAAATTATTATTTAACTGAAGCGTGGACTGAACTAGTTATTTTTTGTTACCCTCCCCCAACACAAACACTTAATACACATCATTTTTGAAGTGCAATTTCTTCTATTCTTGCTCATATAACTTTAAAGTTCAGGGAATAACTGTTTCCTCCTACTTAATATTATTTTACTTTGAAGTTCCTTTTCATATTGCTTGTTGATTTCTTCCTATTTTCTTTTAAAATTGCCTGAGTTTTCTTTCTATTTGTCTGTCTAAACCTGCAAGAAGTATTAATTACTTCTTCTGTCTATTGATTCCCTACTTGTGCAAGTAAGAGGTTTATTTCAGCAGTTTCCTAGATCCCATCTCCTGAGCAGTTACATCAGGATGAGCTCTGAAATACTTCCTCTTTCAATTGTGTGCTGACTTCTGCCACTGTATATAAGTCAGGACCTCCATAGTAAATAGATGTCAGACTTAAGTTAGGGTAATTCAATAATAATTAACCAAGGGACTATTCTGGGGGGGCCCCAGTTTGTGTGCACAAACTGCATCACAAGGGGCAGTGTAATACCCAGGACTAGAAATAAGAGACTGTTAGTGCACTTGAACTTAAATGGAAGAAGAGAGGGAGTGATTGCCAGAAATTGAAAAGATTGAGTGGTGCTGCTAATTCCCCAAGGCCCAAAGGAATGAAGGCAGGAGCCAGTTAAGTAAACCCAGCAGAGCTGTATAGGTGGGACCAACTCAAGGGGAGCTATGAGCTTCGACAGAAGTATGTGGGCCACCTAAAGAGCGCAAGGAGAAAAAGCCAATGTACTAGACACTTCATTTTCACTAATGGCTATCTCCTTCCTTCTGATCTCTTCCTTGAGCTCCTTATTGACTGAATCAAAACAGAAACAAAACCAGAGGAAATAGGTGTTCTTTCATACAGCACATGTGAGTTTTATGAGACAGAGCAGGTTGGAGAAAAGTAGAGAGTGGTTCTGAAGGAGAAACGGAAAGTACCTGAAGTGATCTATGTCTTTTATTCTCCAGTACCTACTCTGCCACTTGTGTAGTGAAAAGTTTATGTTTCAATCACAGAAGAGCCACAAATTACCATCAAGAGAAACAGCAAATTGCAGGGTAATAGCAAATGCATTGCACTCAAAACTTGAAGTCTACAGTATTAGTCACAGCAGGAATTCTTTCTTTCTTTATTTAAAAAAAAAGTCCTATGGTTGGAGGTGATGTTATAAGAGATGCTATAGCTGTACATAAGTCATTCAGTAAGTGAGCAAACAGGAACACTGACAGAACCATTATGAAAAGGATGCAAATCCATACCTGGAACATATGTGTGTTCTGGTACCAATAAAGTGCTATGTGTCTGTGGGATCAAAGGATCAAACATAATGAACCTAGTGCTGGGGAGCCAGGTGATCTCTGCAGAGAATGGTGAAGCATTATGGACTCAGCATTAGCTTTTGCTATTGTCATATTGAATGCATGACAAACATAATAATCAGATCATCATTAGTAAAGGAAGTTCATGTTGTTGAGTCTATGCCTAACTCCTCTGCTGCTGCTCTAGCTACTTTATATATGAGCTTCCTGAGCAAATGCTGGAAGAATGGTCATTTCATCCGGCTGATTACTGATAGCCTCTTCTATGATGGATATCCTCTTGTGGGTAATTATTTGGAACGTGAATATCTTCATACTTTGTGCCCATTTTGAATATTGTCATTTTCATGGTCTTTCCCAGCTCTGTGTCATGAATTTTCTATTTTTTTACATGTTTCTACCTGAGCAATCAATTTTCGGGACCATGAGCCACTGTGAATCTATAACTCAAGCCATCTCTTCTTTCACACTACATAACCAACTGAATGTACCTTCAAAATTGTGCCACCTGGGAAACTTTTCATTCAACTTGGAAGTATAAGGTCAGTGCTTAATGGAGTGGTAATGTGAAAGTCATCAACGTCAACCTAGTCTAGCAGACCATGCAGGCTTACCCATTAACCATGTCACAGCATTTTTCTCCTATGCTCAGGGAGGAAATAAAACTAGATGTCTTTTTGTTCTTGCGATAGTTTACTGAGAATGATGATTTCCAATTTCATCCATGTCCCTACAAAGGACATGAACTCATCATTCAGCGCACCAGCATGGCACATGTATACATATGTAACTTACCTGCACATTGCGCACATGTACCATAAAATCTAGAGTATAATAATAATAAGAAGAAGAAGAAGAAGAAGAAGAAAAAAAAAACAAAAAAGAAAAAAAAACAGAAAAAAAAAACTAGATGTCTTGTGCTATGATTCTTCTTTGGGATTTTTCAGATGCTCGTAGAATATATCTCTCTGCCTTAATATCTTCAGTATTTTTGGATCTTTGGCATATGATCCAAGTAGTAAGCTAGCTTGTACTCAGTCTGGACCTGTTGTAGAAATTTCTGCCCTAGGTCTCAATCATACTGGCATCCATAAGAGTTATCTTAAAAATGGGCAGAGAATAATGATCACATGTAGAATATGTTGCCACCAAAACCTTAGGGATCTCACCAAGCACCGTGCCTCCTCCTTTCGATGGGCAGTATAAAGTGAAGCAAGTTTTCAGGCACTTTAATGGGAATATACTTACATGCTCCATACCACTTGATTCTTAGAAATTTTACCAATATGATAGGATTTAAATTTTTAGGGCTTATTTACCACGCTTTTGGAAACATATCTAACAGCAAAGCAGCAGGGATTCTTGCTACTTACTTCTTACTATATCACCTAGCATAACACCATCAATGTGATGGATAGGTAAGGTGTTATAAAAGATATTAAGATGATCGAAAGTCCTTCAGATAGTAGTATAACAGAAAGAAAGAGCAAAGTAGTAAACATATGCTATTTTCCTTGCTTCACAAATGCAAAATGCTTCTGATTTTCCTTACCTACAAGAATGTGACCAACAGTAGTTGGCAGGCCTGTTGCCACACACCAGGTGTCAGCGTTATGAGGATTTTCCCCAATAAAATATTTCATCCAGGAGAGCACTGTAATTGGCATTACCACTTCATAAGTTTATGAAAATCTACTATCAACTTCCCAGGTACATTGGACTTTTGCACAGGCCAAGCAGGTGATAAAATGGCGATGTGATGGGAGTCATCATCCATGCATCTTTCAGATCTTTGATGGTGGCTTTGTATTCTACATTTGCCCTAGTGAAGTTGTATTGTTTTTAATTTACCATTTTTGATGGTTGACAGAACTTCCAGTGCTTTTACTTTCCCCTTCCTGCCATCATGATTCTAAATTCACAAGTCAGGAAAACAATATGACATGTCTTTCAGTTAGTATCTATTTCTCATCTTCTGTCTTAAATTAGGAAATAAATCACAGGATGGCTACAAAATAATACTACATCCTCTTGAAGCCAGACTCTTTTTTACAGTGCAAGTTATGAAAGAAACTGTGTTGAACACAGTCAAAGGTGCCCTCCAATGAGCCCAGCTATACTTCCCAATCTTGGAATTGTGTAAACCCTTTCTTGGAATTGTGTAAAATCAGCAACTTGCTTGTAACCAATTAAGTATGGCAAAGATAATGAGAAACAACTCCCTGATTATCTCACATTATGTAGCAAAGGAGAAAAAAATATGCAGATGTAATTAAGGTCTCTAATCTGTTAACTTGGGACAACAAAAGAGAGATAATCCTGGTTGAGTCATTTACAATAGGGCCTAGGCTTTTCTTAAAGTAAGAGACTTCAAGGAGCAGAGGCTTTCTAATGTTAGCTTTTAAGGAGTAAGCTGCCATGGATTCTATGATCATGATAAAATGACATCTGCCAACAATGTGAGGGAGCTTGCAAGCAGATACTTCTCTAGTAGGACACCCATATAAGAATACAGCTCAGCCAAAAGCTTGATTTCAGCCTTATAAGGTGCCAGAGAACCTAGAACCCAGCTAATTTATTCCCCAACTTCTAACCTGTAGAAACTATGAGATGATGGAAGGATATTATTTTAAGTCACCATTTTAATGGTAGTTGGTTTCACAGCATAGAAAACTAATATAAGAAATATTTTTTACTATAATCCTAGAGCAAGATTACCTGACCGCAGTACTTTGAGATTTTGGACCAGATAATTCTTAATTGTTAGGAATTGTCCTGTGCATTATAAAACATTTAGGAGCATCTCCAACCTCTATGCATTAAATGCCAGTAGCACCGACTCTCCTAGTTGTGACAACCAAAAAATATCTCCAGAGATTTACAAATTTCTCCTGGAGGACAAAAGTCATCCCAGTTTCAGAACCATTGGCATGGAGGCAACAAAAAGTGGCAGAGATTTGTCTATACCCAAATCATTAAGCTCTTGTGAGGTTGTGAGGCAATCATCAGCAGTGTAATTATTAAATGCTTTTTATTTTGTTTAGTTATTTTTTGGTAGATGGCGGTTTCTTGCATCAGCAAATAAGCATTAGAGAAATTTAAAATTTCAACGTCATCAGTCTCGTTCATATCTGTCTGCACATCTGTATGCTTCAGGAACCCAATCCTTCCCCAACAATGCCTTTACTTCTGGATTACAGAAAAAGATATGAGGTATTGAACACTTTTTGGAGCTGAAAGCATACAATTTTCATGAGAAATTGGGGGTTTGGTTCTTAGCCATGCCTGTGGTGTGGTATTGTGATTGCAGAAGAAGAAACACTCCTTCAAACTGCAAATGAGGCATTCTGATTCTCTATGTGTTTTATTACATATATGTTTCTAGATTTTTATGTCTCTTATTTTCTCCATATATGTTTTCTAGGGATGCTAAAGGAACCAAAGAGATACCCAATCTTTCTAATGATGAAATGTCACAGCCATTCCCAATGCCATATCTTCCCACCTTTGCTTCATCTCATGCCACCACCAATAATAATTGAAATCATCATGATAATGATTCCAGTCCCCTTCTAAATAAGGTCATTTGTGCACTCCTCAAATATATGAGCAATATATTCTCAAAATCCTATCCTAAGTGTATATTTCATTGACGCCATTTCTTGAAGTCTGTCAGGTGTCCCAAAGGTATCTTAAATTATATACTCGAATAAGAGTAATTCAAAACATGGATTAACATGGAAACTATTTACAAAGATATGTATAGGACAGAGGGAAAACAGACAAGGTACAGAAACTCAGGCTAGTGAAAGTGCAAATTTAATAATCCTAGGTCCAAGTGGATGAGAAGAGAAAGTGAAAACTGAAAACTGGAAGGAGGGTACTATTGTTGCTGTTTCTTTCTTTCCTTTTCTTTTATCTCTACTTTTTCTTAATGATATTGACTTTAAGATATTAAGTGATTTTGTACAATGTTTCTCAACATTTTTTTTTCTGGTCTTTTCTCATAATTAGATTGAGATTACGCATTCTTGGTAAGAATCCAAAAAAAAAGTGATGTTTCATTCTTCTCAGTGCATAGTATCAGGGAATATACGATGCCCATAAGTCTAATTTACTTGTTTTTAAGTCTAATTTACTTGTTTTAAATTTACTGTTTATCTGTAAAATTAACAATTTTATTTTTATAATTAATTGTTGTCATCTGGGAAATGCTTTAAAACTATGCAAATATCTCATTTCTCATTATAGTTTTATTTGTTAATTTTAACATCCATCCATTGATGATTATTTTATTTACTTATTTTTAATTTTTAAATTTTACTTTAAGTTCTGGGATACATGTGCAGAACGTGCACATGTTACATAGGTATACACGTGCCATGGTGGTTTGCTGCACCCATCAACCCATCATCTAGGTTTTAAGTCCTGCATACATTATGTATTTGTCCTAATGCTCTCCCTCCTCTTGCTCCCAACACCCTGACAGGCCCTGGTGTGTGATATTCACCTCCCTGTGCCCGTGTGTTCTCATTGTTCAACTCCCACTTATGAATGAGAACATGCAGTGTTTGGTTTTCTGTTCCTGTGTTAGTTTGCTGAGAATGATGGTTTCCAGCTTCATCCATGTCCCTGAAAAGGACATGAACTCATTCTTTTTTATGGCTGCATAGTATTCCATGGTGTATATGTACCACATTTTCTTTATCCACTCTCTCATTGACGAGCATTTGTGTTGGTTCAAACTCTTTGCTATTGTAAACAGTGTGGCAATAAACATATATGCACGTGTCTTTATTATAGAATGATTTATAATCCTTTGGGGATATACCTAGTAATGAGATCACTGGGTCAAATGGTATTTCTGGTTCTAGATCCTTGAGGAATCTCCACACTATCTTCCACAATGGTTGAATTAATTTACACTCCCACCAACAGTGTAAAAGCGTTCTTATTTCTCCACAGCCTTGCCAGCATCTGTTGTTTCCTGACTTTTTAATAATCACCATTCGGACTGGCGTGAGATGGTATCTCATTGTGGTTTTGATTTGCATTTCTCTAATGACCAGTGATGATGAGCTTTTTTTCATATATTTGTTGGCCACATAAATGTTTTCTTTTGAGAAGTGTCTGTTCATAACCTTTACCCACTTTTTGATGGGGTTGTTTGTTTTCTTGTAAATTTAAATTCCTTGTAGATTCTGAATATTAGACCTTTGTCAGATAGGTAGATTGCAAAAATTTTCTCCCATTCTGTAGGTTGCCTGTTCACTCTGATGATAGTTTCTTTTGTTGTGCAGAAGCTCTTTAGTTTAATTAGATTCCATTTGTCAAGTTTGGATTTTGTTGCAATTGCTTTTGGCATTTTTGTCATGAAGTCTTTGCCCATGCCTATGTCCTAAATGATATTGCCTAGGTTTTCTTCTAGAGTTTATTTGGTTTTGGGTTTTACATTTAAGTCTTTTATCCATCTTGAGTTAATTTTTGTATAACATGTAAAGAAGGGATCTGGTTTCTGTTTTCTGCATATGGCTAGCCAGTTTTCCCAGCACCATTTATCAAATAGGGGATCTTTTCTTCATTGCCTGTTTTTGTCAGGTTTGTCAAAGATCAGATGGTTGTAGATGTGTGGTCTTATTTCTGAGGTCTTCGTTCTGTTCCATTGGTCTATATATCTATTTTGGTACCATTACTATGCTGTTTTGGTTACTGTAGGCTTGCAGTATAGTTTGAAATCAGGTAGTGTGATGCCTCCAGCTCTGTTCTTTTTGCTTAGGATTGTCTTGGCTATACAGGCTCTTATTTGGTTCCATATGAAATTTAAAGCAGGTTTTTCTAATTCTGCATAGAAAGTCAATGTTAGCTTTATGGAATAGCATTGAATATATCAATTACTTTGGGAAGCATGGCCATTTTCACAATATTGATTCTTCCTATCCATGAACATGGAACTTTTTTCCATGTATTTGTGTCCAGTCTGATTTTCTTGAGCAGTGGTTCATAGTTCTCCTTGAAGAGGTCCTTCACGTCCCTTGTAAGTTGGATTCCTAGGTATTTTATTCTCTTTGTAGCAGTTTTGAATGGAAGTTCACTCATGATTTGGCTCTCTGCTTGTCTGTTATTGGCATATAGGAATGCTTGTGATTTTTGCACATTGATTTTGCATCTTGAGACTTTGCTGAAGTTGCTTAGCTTAAGGAGTTATTGGGCTGAGACAATGGGGTTTTCTAAATATACAATCATGTCATCTGCAAACAGAGACAAATTGACTTCCTCTCTTCCTATTTGAATACCTTTTATTTCTTTCTCTTGCCTCGTTGTCCTGGCCAGAACTTCCAAATAACCTCTCATTATCGTTTTAGTTGTTAATTTTAACAACCATTGATGATTATTGCCTACAACATTTATATTATGTAGCATTTGTCTAATGGTGATTTTGTAATTTCATCAGTCTTTTGTCATGCTTATTTATTCACATTCTACTGTAAGAAATAACTGCTCTTTCACATGCATGTATTTTTTTATCTTATTTTCATTTTCAGTGGAGTTGCTTATTTGTTATGTATTTATTTATCGGTGTTGCCATTTCTAATTATAAAGTTGCAGGGGGAAGTAGAGGTTCCAAGAACTAGAGAGGAGAGATTTTTAGAAAGAACTGCTAGGATGACTATTGCTAGAAGGGCTCAGCGGTCCTGAGGCAACTCTGCAAAGAGGGAGTTGGGGAAAATATCCTGCCCTCAAGTTTCTTCTCTCTGACATTCATCAGTGTTTTTATTAATAAAAATACACTGGAAGCCAGAAAACTAGGTACTTCTTTGATGTTATCTATACAGATTAGCCTCCTGGGGCAAGAGCAGGGTGAAGAAAAATAGCAAAGGATTCTGAAGGGACAAAGAAGAAATATCATGCAGAGTTAACTTTTAGATATGATAACTAAAATATTTCTCTTTTATTACAACAGTGCAAGCAAGTATCTCTTTCCTAGGTTTCAATAAATAAAATCTGCACCTTCTGAAGGTAATGTCCTAGTTTTTTTCTTTGGGTATGGTCAGATCATATTTCATTTATGAACAACAGCTTTCTTAAAACCCTATAATGGGAAGTGACCTTTAAAACCTGCTGAATACCATACAAGATAAAAGATTTGGCAGCTCCGATGCATTCTTTAAGCCCTAGATACTTTAACAAAATAAAAGACAGCAAGTTTAATGGTACTCTCTTTATCCTAAACCTGACAATTTAAAACCAGAACCTCACACACAAATGTGTCACACACAGAAATCAGTTACCTTTGCATTTAAAGTTCACACTCATCCTTGCGACTACCAAGCTTATACTTAGCTTGGGGTGCCAGATCGCCTTTGTGAATACACTGAGATGCCAGTGAGATTGTTGGTCCCAAAGTGAGATTATCTGAAATTTGCTAGGACACCATCCCAGCTACATGACTGTCAATGGTCAGAGATCCAAGTTTATCTGAAATATAACTGTAAAAGAGATAAGTGCACCTTTCTTTAAGAATGGCAGAGAAATACATGACATAAAGAATATATAAAAAATATGTAATTAGTCTTAGAGTTGATTTCATTGGCTTCTCAAAGCTTGTAGATACGGATTAAAATGTTATCATAAAAACAAGGTGTTTAACTTTTTCTGTAGACCATTGCAATTTGGGGTGGCTTAATAGAAGGATGTGTTTAGAGTCATGAAGGACTAAGTTTAGATCATGTTCTTGGTGTTAGCTGATTTTGAACAAGTAACATGCTCTATCTCAGACTTAGCTTTCTTGTTGGTATGATAACACTTCCAGGGATTTTTTTTAAGAATCAGAGATGCAATATTTAAAGTAAATGCAGTCAGTAGCCATTAAACCATAAAACTACTCTTCTTATACTCACAAAAAAAATTATATTAACACATTGAGTTAATTAACTCACTGACATTGTTTTTTGTTGTTGTCATTGCTTTCATTTTTTTACAATTTTTTAAATTTTTAAATCACATTGAATTTTGCATGTGTGCACACTGACATCTATACACCAGTTAATGAAGTGTATTTTAAGATCTTTACTAGCGAAGTAGCACTGGAACCTACTGAGTCACTGGAACAGTAGCCTCTGTAGGCTCTCTTAGTCTTCTATTAAATGTTAATTTTTTTATCCTAAAGAAGTAAGACTTTAAAGAATATAGTTATCTGTAGTCACATAAAATATTAGAGATAACTCTTACAGTAATCACACTTATTGATATAAAATGTGCCCCACAGTTATTATTCAGCAATATTTTGTTTCATAATGACCATATACCATCTAAAAACCATACTAGGTTCTGTTAAATATGACAACATTGTATTACTTGTGTTCAGGGAATAAGGTGGGGATCTATATATTTGTTTATATACCTTTTACCAACTATATGGGAGGTAGCCATAAGAAGGCCAGTGGTGCCTCAGAGAGACATATGCTACAGTCCAGAGTAAGAGAGGACAGACCACAACAAGGCTGTGAGTGAGGACATTCTTCTCTTTCCACTGGAAGAAATCTTTTCATATATTTTGTGCACTTTCCAAAAGAAAAAGGAGCTGACTCTCCCACAGTATTGCACAGCAAGGTTCTGACTTAAGTAAGCTGAGTACTAAGGGAATAAGTGAGGCCCCTGAAGAGTATAATATAGAGACATACATTCAGGGAGCACATCTACAGCAGCAATGCTGCTAGAGATTTTTACTTCAAACAATTTAATTAGTCCAAAGATTAGAATATTAACTAAGACTCTCATTATATAATAGGAGTCTTAACAGAAATTGCTTTTTAAAAAATAAATTATTATCAATGTTAATTCACACAATACTGAAAACACATAAGCAATTTTTTTGAAAGATATGGATATTGATTCATGGTCATTCTATAAAATTTTCAACATAGGGTCTTTCGTTTGAATGGAAACTGTTACTGTTCCCCCAGGGTCTCTTGTTTGAACCTCTTTGCTTCTTGCTCAGTTGTGTCTCTGGAAGAACCCATTCTTACCAAAGGACTCAGCTACTAGTAATGATGACCATTGAGCAGACGTAAGGCTTGGTTTTGGTTCCTCTGCTGTGCTGTACTTCTCCCTATTTCAGGCTTTTGTACAATTTATTCCATTTGATCAGAACACTCTTCATTCCGCCTGGCTAATGCTCAGTAATTGATTAATTTATATCTTAAATGTTTCTCCCTCAGGGAAAGTCTACCTTGATCCACCAGGCTAACATGATTCTTCCTTGTGTGTGCTCTGGGGCACTTGAAAATTTATCAGTTATAAAAACAATGTTTATTTTCCCTTGTCCCTTCCCTATAGATTCTCTAACAGAAAGTAGGTTCCTTTTCTTTCCATTGTATCTAAGCCCATGTAGCTAATTGCCTTTTGAATATCTCTACTTGGATATTCAAGGCATCTCATTAATAAAACCTCCCCTCCATTTGAGCCATATTCATATTATCTGCCTCTTTCTCTCCCTTCACCCTCAATTTTTACCTTGCCCTACATTTTCTATCTTTGAATGATGCCATGGTCTACTCAGGTTTGTGATGTTCCTTTTGGAGTCTTGGAATTTCCCACCATACAACATGGAGCCATCCAATTCTATGTTTTTGGGCCCAAGCTTTCCAGGAGAAATGAAAACTTATAATGATATTTAAGGTAAAGAGAGGTATTAGTCCATTCTTGCACTGCTATAAAGACATACTTGAAACTGGATAATTTTTGAAAAAAAGAGGTTTACTTGGCTCACAGTTCTGCAGGCCGTACAGGCTTCTGCTTCTGGGGAGGCCTCAGGAAACTTACAATCATGGTTGATATTAAGGCAAAGGGGAAGCAAGCACATTTTCAAATGACCAGCAAGGAAGAGAGAGTGAACAGGGAGGTGCTATACACTTTCAAACAACCAGATCTCATGAGAACTCCATCACAAGACAGAATTAGAGGGATGGGCTAAACTATTAGAAACTAACCCCGTGATTCAATCACCTCTAACCAGGCCCAACCTCCAACACTGGAGATTACAATTCAACATGAGATTTGGGTAGGGACACAGAGCCAACCCTCATCCAGAGGTATAACTCTAATCCTTCCTACTTACCTTTATTATTTATGACAATTAGTCTGTCTTACAGTTACATATACTAATTCTCTAACAAAAATCTTACTTATCATTGTGCTTGATTGCAAATAAATGTTTTGCATTTTCTTCACCTGCATTTGACATTGTCAGTATTCTGAATTTTGGCCAATCTGATAGATGTGTAGTGGTGTCCTGTTGTTTTAATTTTCATTTTCTTTATGACATGCTATGGAGTATCTTTTAATATTCCTACTTACATTTTATGCAGAAGTTGTAGTCATTTTAACAATTTTAGGTGTTGTCAAACTTTTGTAATTCTTAAAAGTTAAATGCATTTTTCTTCAAAAGAAAAAAAGAGTTCTTTCAATGCCTTCTTGCAAACTTCTTTATCTCACAGTAGAGGAACATTACAAAACTGTCATAAAAATTATCCACAAAACTTTTTCTGGGATCATTGAACTCCTGAGAGAATTACAGTGTTTACTCAATTCATGTCTACAAACAATACCCAGATTATTTATATCTCATGAAAAGCTTTTGAAATTATCTATGGATAATTTAGCAATTACATTGACACAATATTATCACCCAAAGTCCACAGTTGACCTTAGGTTTCTGTCTTGTTGTGCCTTCTATTGGTTTTGACTAACATATAAGGACATATATCCACCATTATAGTATCATACGAAGTAGTTTCTCTACTTAAAAAATCCTCTGTGCTCTGCCTGTTCATCCCTTCCTTCCCTAACTTCTGGCAACTACTGATCTTTTTACTGTCCTCATAGTTTTGCCTTTCAGCCTTTTCAGATTGGCTTCTTTCATTTAGTAATATGCATTTAAGGATCCTTCGTTCCTTCTCATAACTTGAGAGAAAAAATCCATTTTGGCAAATACCAGGGAGCTCAACTGCTGGATCATATGGTAAGGGTAGGTACAGTTTAGTAATAAACTATCAAATGGTCTTCCAAAGTGGCTGTACCATTGTTTATTCCCACAAGTAATGAATGAGACCTCCTGTTTTTCCACATCTTCACCTGCATTTGGTATTGTCAGTATTCTGAGATTTGGCCATTCTAATAGGTGTGTATCTTGTTGTTTTAATTTACATTTTCTTTATTACATGCTATGGAGTATCTTTTGATATGCTTACTTGCCATCTCCATATCTTCTTTGGTGAAGTATCTGTTAAGGTCTTTGGCTCATTTTTTAATTGAGTTGGTCATGTTCTCTCTGCCAACATTACCCATTAGTTCTTGCATGTTGTCTACTTTGTTCCATTAGAGCCCTTCACATATTAAACACAGTTGCTGTAAATTCCCAGTCTGATAATTCTGATATTCTGGCCATATTTGAGTCTGGTTCCAATGCTTAAAACTGTGTTTTTTACTTTTCAGTACGCCTCGTAATTTTTTTTGCTGAAAGCTGAAGATGACGTACTAGGTGAAAGGAATTTCAGTAAATAGGCTTTTATTAACATATTGGTAAGATATGGGAGGAGAAAAGGTGTTCTATAGTTTTATAATCAGGTTTCAATCTTTTGGTGAGCCTGTACCCCTAGATTATGAATCTCACAAGCACCTCTCAGGTTATTTCCTTTCCTTAGGTGAGACAGGATGGCTAGCATGGGCTGAAATTGAGTATTTCCCTTACCTCAGGTGGGTTAGGCTCTCATAAAACCCCAGTAGGTTAGGTTCTGGTAAATAGTTTATGTTGAGAGAAGGACTTATTAAGAACAGAACGTTCTGGCATTTTTCAAAATGTTACTTGCCCCCTCTTCCTGCTTGAAGCAGACGATTTGTCTCTGATATTCACTGTGAGAACATGGTAGAACAAAACTTTACGTTTGAAGTTAGTTTGACAAGCAAGACCCTTTCAGAATGAACCCAGGAGCATACTCTATTACCTGAACAATGAGTCAACAGTGACCTGAGGCTCACTAGTCAATAGGAAAGTGCCCTCAAACTCTGCTTTTCTAGGGTTGAGTGCTTTCCTTCTCCTGGCAGGAGGTAATGTCCCTGAAGTCAGCTTCCTACAGATCCCTAGGTGTTCCAGGTAATGGGAACTGTATTTCTTAGGCAACAATTCTAAACAGCTAGAATTGCAACTCAGAATGATTGGTGACCCAGTAATATTGTCATCCCTCTACTGAAAAAGTTGTTTTCTAAAAATGTGAGGATTATAGAGTCCTTCTTCTACTGTTCAAAATGAAATACTCCACTGCATATCTAGAAAGTGTCATCATCATGCATGCTTCTCCATAGGATTAACAAGAGGGCCAGAAGGAACTGTATTTTCTCTCCATATTGAACGCTTACCTTGTACATTTCCCTCAATAAAATGCATTCTTTAGTGCATACCATGTGTTTTGGAATTACCCTGATATATGATATGTGGTGACCACAAAGAGGCCCACTTTGCAGAATACTTACTCATACTTAGTCTTACTCATTCTAGGATATCTGTTCTCCCAGGAATGTCATAGATATGGTCCTTTCTTGTTTGTTGCTAGTTTCTTCTTTTTCTCTGTCTCTCCTGTCCTTTCATAAAATCCCTTCCCCTCCAAAAACATAATAACAACAAAATATTTTTCTAACATATTAATGAAAGAGAAATAAGCAAGATTCCCTCTAACCCAGAGTAAAGTGCATGAAGTTAACTCTATCCTTTATGGAAAAATTCTAGTCAAAAGCTCAGGCCAGGGATCTAGAAAATATCCAAAATAGTTACTAATACTTGTAAACATATTTAAAAAACAACCCCTCTCCCTTTATTCACATAGAAAAATGTGGCTTCAATTCAACAAGTTTTCTATGTATATATTCTCAGTAATCAAATGTTCAAGTAAATTCATACTATGATTTTTTATTCAATTCAAAACCCTACAATGATTATATATATAATATGTATAGAGAGAAGAGTATGCTACAGTACTGTATATGACATATACTATGCACTCTGTACCATACTATGTAATTCATTATAATATAAAGGTAATTTATATAGGACCAAAGTTTGGGTGCAGGAGTATGCACATGGCTCAATAAAACAGAATTTGGTATATTTTGAGGAGATTGACATGAGAAGTAAGAGACTGGAATTTCTCTTCTCTTATGAGAGGGAGAGCTATAAGGATCATGTAAGCCCAAGACTGAAGAATTCTTTCCAGCCATGGGCAGAGTTTTTTCAAGGAATGAAGGCAATATAACTGAAAGCAGAGGTGAAAAAATGAGTAAGAAACACTATGACACCGTCTTATGGTGAAGAGAGCAAATACATTTTATTTTTAGTTTGCTTTATGCGTATTGTAGTTTTAAAAGTAAGTTTAAGTTTGTTTTATGACATTTAAAACTGAATGACTTCTGATTAATTATCTTTCTTCTATAATGTGATGTATATTTCTTCTCTACAAATCAGAATTATATTTTGGCCTAGTTCGTTTCTTAAGAGGTAAACAGGGTATTTATAAGGCTCCTGGCAGGAAAAAAGACTTGACAATCTCAAGAAATAAATTGAAAAGAATTATTAAAGAGACAACTTATGGAGGTGTGGTCAGGGTCAGAGAAACCAACAAGATATGAGAAAGCTGTTGGGAATGAGGAACAACAGAAAGCTTGTCCTACCCCTGGGATCCCAGAACGGCAAACAGAGGGAATTTTATCAGAAGGTGGTGAAGGCTGTGGCATGGAGAGAACCTGTGAACCTTTTTCCTGCATGAGTAGAGGCCAATTAAATTACTTCTCACTATATTTTTTAGGCAGTGTGATAATTAAACAACCCAACTTCTACCATAATCGGTGTGTTCTTCTCTAAAATAACAAGTATGAAAGAATGTGCCTCTGTATTTTTAAATTTTAATTTCTATTACATTGGTTTGCTATAAATTGATTCAGTGTGGTAGAAGCATCCTTTATTATCTCTCCCTTTACATTTCTGTGAATTCTGTTTTCTCTGTTGATTGAGCATTAAAATATTTAAAGAGGTTTTCTTGGTGAGTTTAAATTCAATGTTAATATTTTATTAAGGTATAGCTTCACAAAGAAATGCAACAATCGACAATGATCAGAGGCCCTGGACTTTGGAAATGAGTAAGAGTCGGCTTATAAAAATACCATTTTAAGTAGTCTTCTTTCTGTGGCCAGAATTAAGTAAAATCAAACAGAAGTTTTGTTCAGTTGTGCTTGTACTTAAGCTCTCTTTTTCCTGTGATGCTTTTCCAAGGGCAAATGTGATTGAAGCAAGGCAGTCTATCAGTATTCTTACTCATTCTAGGATATCTGTTCTCCCAGGACTGTCATAGATAGGGTCCTTTCCTGTTTGTTGCTAGTTTCTTCTTTTTCTCTGTCTCCTCATTCCTTCATAAAGTCCCTTCCCCTCAAAAAACATAATAACAATACTTTTTTTCTAACGTATTAATGAAAGAGAAATAAGCAAGATTCCCTCTAACCTAGAGTAACATGCATGAAGTTAACTCTATCCTTTCTAGAGAAATTCTAGTCAAAAGCTCAGGCCAGTGATCTAGAAAAGGCAGTACCAAGACTACAGTGTGATGTTAGAGAACATATTTGGAGCAGGCAGATCTTGCTAAATGTTTCAAAATAATTCCTGTAGACAATTGTATATTCTCTCTAATTATGTCCACAGATTGGCAACACACAGGCCCTGTTCATCTCTAAAATATATTTTACTTTAGTCTCAAAAACGTGTTAATATAGTCAATGTTTATAGGTAGAAGATGTTACTCACATTTAAAAAAGGAAAGGTTTTTTACATGTAATTCCAAGTTTCCCTCTTCTCTTGAAAAATGTGACTGTCAAATAATGGGATGAATTCAACTGAAGCTTTCCATCTTAAAGGGTACAAAATCTACAGCTCACTACGATCTATTGTATTTAGAAGCCAAATTGCCCTGTTTCACTTATCATGACATGTATACTGTTTTTCTTTTCTGAATATCAAGTTAAGAAAAAAGTTAAAATATTTCTTACATTCTTGTGTATTATAAGTAGAAAAGTAAAAACTAAATTAAATTAAAAGGCTATAGATTCGAAGAAAACTAAAGAAAGTGGATTTCTTTGATTAAAAAAAATTAAAAATCGTACCTGGTTTATGAAAGTTGTAGCTTTGTCAAAACACTAATTAAAATTACCTTACAAAATAAATCCTACTCTTTTAATCATGAGCATTCTTTTCCTGGCCACTGTCAGCAATGATATGGCTACTCCTATTTTACCCACTGGTATGAGAATATTTTGAGGCATACTCTTTTTCCTTTTCTCTTTTCAGATCCCCTTCCTCTCCCACCACACACATATTCACATTCACATTCAAATTCACATTCACATTCACATTCACATTCACATTCACAGTATGAATACGTCAGACTTACGTTCTCCCTTTGAGTCTTAGTTGCTTTGTATATACTGATATTTCTTAAAGTTTCAAACCCTTAAAGGTGTAAATAATTATCGTTATTTTATGAAAGAGTATATCAGAAAGATTGAGAATATTGTTTGAAATCCTAAGGTTTGTAAACAGTATTCTGACTCTTGGATTAAACTTCATGGTTGTACAACTACACATTTATATAAATGGTAAATATATTTTGAAAGTGACTGCCTTTAAAAAAAATGACAGAATTATTAGGATAAAAGTCATAGAATAGAGGATTAGAACGTCATTGAATCAATAACTAATTTTCTACAAATATTCCGTGTTATCAGAAGGTTAGCTCTTCTCCTTTGAAAAGTTCACCCAAATATATCCCTTTGGTGCATTTATAAATATGTAATGTATTTAAAAATATAAAATTGTCAGACAAGTATAATTATTAAAGAAATATACTATAAAATGAATGAATTCTTCATAACAATGACCTTAGTATATAGTCTTATAGCAGAAATGTTGATGCTGAGATTTAGAAAACATAGGAAGTAGTGGAGAGTGAGATGTAGCATATTATATTACAAGGCACTATTTCACTTCATTTAGCAAGGCCTGAGTAAACTACTGAGAGAGACCACTATGTTAAAATTTGTTTAAAGAATCAAAATAATTCAATGATTAAAAATTGAAATTACAACTTATTGATCATTAATTATTTCTAAGGCTTAATTATACTATGTCCTTTATATACAGTATGCCTTTTATTTCTTACATATTCTGAGGTTAAAGCTTGATATTGAGTCTAAGGCTAATCAGTGTTGCTAAATTGTAGGAATCCAAGGGACAGCTAGTAAGGGGCCCAGCTAGAATTCAACTCCAGGACTATTTTGCTTCAAGTCAGCTTCTCTTAATCATTATGCCACACTGTTACTTCTGCTAAGAAGAAATTAAGTATTATATAGAAAGAAATAATAAGAACAACAGAAGAGTAATGCTTAAAGAGAGAAATAATTAAGTTGGATAAGTTAATACAGAAAAGACAAAAACAAGATAGTGTTAATAGAGACTTTTCTGAAGTAGTGATATTACTTTCTTTTTTTTTTTTTTTGAGACGGAGTCTCACTCTGTCGCCCAGGCTGGAGTGCAGTGGCACTATCTAAGCTCATGGCAAGCTTCGCCTCCTGGGTTCTTGCCATTCTCCTGCCTCAGCCTCCCGAGTAGCTGGGACTACAGGCGCCTGCCACCACTCCCGGCTAATTTTTTTCTTTTTTTAGTAGAGACGGGGTTTCACTGTGTTAGCCAGGATGGTCTCGATCTCCTGACCTCGTGATCCACCCGCTTCGGCCTCCCAAAGTGCTGGGATTACAGGCGAGAGCCACTGCACCCGGCCGTGATATTACTTTCTTTAAGTGTTTTTAATCACATTTTGTGGTAGGCACTACTAGCATTCACAATTATTTAAGATTTTTCTCCTCAACTCATAGATGATAACCCTCCCCAGCTGCATTACACAAAGGTAGGGCCATGTGACTAATGGCAGCCAATGAGCTATAACTAAAAATGGTGCATGTCCTCTGTGGGCGGAAGCATTGAAAAGCAGATAAGAGTAACAATACAGAAGATATTTATATGTCTGTGAGGAGAGATGTCCCTACCAATTCAACATGGTTAAGTTGCATACATAAGATCTAGGCTTTTGTTTCCTTGAGCTCCTGAGATTTGAAATTATTTGTCACTACGGCATAGTCTATCCCATATTTCCTAATATAATGAATATCGAATAGATACAAAACATTATTGATAATAGGCTTATAAATATTTTAATGAGTTTTCTCTTTCTACCTATAAACAGAAATACACACACACACACACACACATATATATGTAAGATTTATATAAAAGAACTGGCTTATGTGATTGTGGAAGCTGGAAAGTTTGAAATTTGTAGGGCATTCGAGCAGGCTGGAAATTCAAGTAAGAGTTGATGTCATAGTCTTGAGTTTAAAATCTGTAGGACAGGCCAGATGAAACTCGGGCAGAGTTCTACATTGCGGTCTTGAAGTAGAATTGCTTCTTCCCCAGCAAACTTATCTTTTCTCAAGGCCTTCAACTAACTGAAAGAGGCCCACTTTTGTTATGATGGATAATTTGCTTTACTTAAAGTCAAATGATTGTAAATGGTATTCACATTCACAAATACTTTCAAAGAAGCATCTAGATGTGTTTTACCACACAACTGGGCACCTTATCCTAGCCAAGTTGACACATAAAATTAACCACTACAATAAGTAATAAAAATAATGTCCACCATCTTATTTAATGGCAATATTGTCAGTAATATTGATATCTCCCATAGGAAATACATGTATTTCTCATGGAAATTCAGGTTGTGCCTATGCATAAGCTCTTGAAAATTATAATAGAAAATAAGTCAAATTATTAACCTACTCAAATATTTACATAGTGTTATGGGCTGAATTGTGCACCCCAAAATATGCTGAAGTCCTAACCCCAGTACTTCAGAATGTGACGTTATTTGGAGATGGGTTTTTTTTTACAGAGGTAGTCAACTTAATTGAGGTCATTAGTGTAAGTCCTAATCCAATGTGACTGGTGTCCTTACTGAAGGGAGAAATTTGGACACAGAGATACACATAAGATGATGAGGTGAGGAAGCAGGGAGAAGACAGCCATCTATGAGTTTCCTCTCAAACTTCAGAAAGACTTAACCCTTCTCACACTTTCATTTTGCACTTTTGGCCTCTAGAGCTGTGAAACAATAAATTTCCATTGTTTACAACACCAACTCTGTTAATCATTCTTTGCTTCAGCAATCTTAGCTAACCAGTACACATAGTGTAAGCAAAACGTTTCAATGAACTATTTTATGACTGAATCTAATTGATAAATTAATAGTGTTATAAATTTCTATTCTTTTTGTTCTCCAGTATTTTTGTAATTATGGTGAAAGAATGAAAAATATAAAATATGAGAATTCCCACTGAGTGCAAGGTCATGCTAACTTATTAAATGTTTCTGCTTCAACTAGATTTGAAATACATATTTGAAATTTGCATGTCATATACTGTTTAAAACTAATATATGTAAAAAGTTGAAACATTCTATTATTAGAAAAGATACATAGTGTTAGTATGTTTTATTTACAGTGATTCTTTTTGAAAGATTTAAAATGCCTTTCTAATGTAAACCTTTTATAGTTGGTTATAGCTTCACAAATTATTTGTAAATAGTAAGAATAAATAGTCTATATTTTTTACTGTTAGCAATCAAAATGTGAATTCACCATTCATATAAAAATACTTTTCTTTCTGTATCATACTAAAGATGAAAATCAAAATTTCCTTTCAAATTGGTGTGAATATATTAAATAGACTTTTATTTAAGCAAAACAATATTATGTACTACTGTTTAAAAAGAAAGATGAAAGATAATAACAATCAATAGAGAAAAAAGCACGATATGTAAAATACTAATCCAAAATAAAGACATCCTAAGGTTTATACCATCTTAAAAATTAACACATTCCTTAGCATGTGCATAAAATATTTAGTTTGTCATTTTCCTTACTATTGATATTTTATAAAAATAAGGTAATGATAAACTATTTTATAAAGTTTTGTAGATGTTCTTTTAAAAAATAACCATAAATTGAAAAATTTATTGAAATATATTTTTCTACTCAAGAAAATACACTTGTGAGATCTAGGGAGAGAAAGTGAAACAATAGCCAAGATGTATAATACTTTTTAAATTAATTACAATATTTTTAACAGTAATGATTTTTCTCTTTACAGTGCCTTCCCTGAAAGAATATATGTAATAGTTAAAACATTTTTGTAAAAATATAACACATGTCTTCAAATATGTTTCTTAAGCAAAGAAAGAATTGTCAAATTTGCCTTGAGCCTACTTGAAATCTCTGCTGTAGCTTACATGAGAAAGGAATGTTTCCAGTTAACTATTCATTTATTTTAGGTAAATGAATTAGGTAAATTCATTTGTAAATGTAGGTAAATTCATTTGTAAACAAAATGAATCTTTTATTTTGGCAAAAGTTACATTAACAACTTGTTCGAAGGTTGAGCTGTGTTATAGTTAGGCTTTGTGTCCCCACACACATCTCATCTTAAATTGTAATCTCCATTATCGCCATAATCCCCATGTGTCAAGGGAAAGACCAGGTGGACACGATTGAATCATGGGAGCTGTTGCCCCTATGCTGTTCTCATGACAGTGAGTGAGTTCTCACGAGATCTGATAATTTCATAAGGGGCTCTTCCCCTATCGCTTGGCATGTCTCCCTCTTGCCACCCTGTGAAAAAGATGCCTTGCTTCCTCTTTGCCTTCCGCCATGATTGTAGGTTTCCTGAGGCCTGCCCAACCTTGTGGAACTGTGAGTCAATTAAACCTCTTTCCTTTCTAAATTACCCAGTCTTGGGAACTTTTTTATAGCAGTATGAAAATGGACTAATACAGGCTGGAAATACTGTCAATTTTCTTTAGGTAATTTTTAAAGGATATATTCATAGAAATAAGAAAAAGCACATTATGTATATTTCCTAAATATGCAAATATACTTCACTCACATACTAATCACTTTAGAGGTACAACTTCTGTGTTATTAGAATACTTGCCTGACTTCAGTTGCTTTATTCATTCAATTTTCCTAAATGGAAAGCAATAATGCCATCTAACATTAACAAAACCTAATGAATATCCAGAAGCTTGGTTCAGCATATTGGAACATTAATGTTTCATAGGAAATAGTTTGTTAATGTCAAAATTGATTCTTATTGTAGCCACATGTACTCTGGCATACAATTTAATACTGAGTTCTCTCTCAAGATTAGAACTGAATAATATTATAGTTAAGTGAATACTAGAAAATTGCCTAATATTATTATTTATTAAACTGAAGTCCAGACAGTTTAAGAAACTTGTCCAAGAGCATATAGCTACTTATGACTAAAACTAGGACTATAAACCAGATCTGAATTAGGACTGTATTTATGGATACTTGGTGGAGACTTCGCAGAGAACACTTACAGCTATTACAGTGCAAACTGCCTGATCCCTGTAATTAGAAACAGGCTGAAAATTATTAGGTTATTGTGCTTTACTTTGTAAATTTTATCACATATAAGTCTCAACATGCTGGTTAAGAATTGCCAGGCATATTGCCCATGTAGGATTCCCCTCATTACCTTGGATAGTGATTTGTCCCTAGTAAGTGTTGAATAAGAAGCTATACTTTGCATCAATGCCAGCCTTCCCCAATTTCAGAAGTCATAGCCATAACTGCTAAGTTCATTTTTACTGAACTCAGCATTTTACTGAAGCATGGCTATTAAATCTTAAGCTCAACCCTACCCAAGAACCTTATCTCTAAACAATGGTACTACCATATGTTGATAATAATTTATATCATGAAGACATTAATCTCCAAATAATCTGAACTGTGATTTCTTAACTGAGGATAGTGAAAATTTTTTAAAAGACAAGAGAATTATGATTATGTTTCTGATACAGAAATGCTTCACATTTATTTGTAATAGATAATAAAATAATATTGAATATTTCAAAGTATAAGCTGAAAAATTTTGTTCAAGGTGATATGGTAACTCATATTGCTGAAAATTCTGAAGTGATAGTGAGAATGAAACATCAGCTTTTCTAAAAAACACTTTAGAAGCTGAAAAACTGAAAGTCCTCCATTAACCTACTAATATCTATGCAGTGGAAAATTTGGCTGATAGCTTGAATTAAACTTTTTTTTTTAAATAGAAAGAGAGCAGAGATTCAGCTAGAGTTGTTAAACGCATATCTATTCCCTACTTTTTGTCAAATGTTCAGGAGCAGCAGGTCTGCTACAGAAAATGCAATGTAAAATTCTGTTTTATTGAAAAAGCTTTTCAGTCATAATGAAAAAAATTGTTGAACTATCATTTAGTCTGTGTTGAATTAAAAGTGTAAAAGCCAGGTTGGGTACAGTGGCTCACACCTGTAATCTCAGCACTTTGCGAGGCCGTGGTGGGTGGATCATTTGAGATCAGGAGTTTGTGACCAGCCTAGCCAACATGGTGAAACCCCATCTCTACTAAAAATAAAAAAATTAGCCAGGTGTGGTGGCACACACTTGTAATCCCAGCTGCTCAGGAGCCTGAGGCAAGAGAATGGCTTGAACCCGGGAGGTGGAGGTTGCAGTGAGCCAAGATTGCACCACTGCACTCCAGCCTGAGAGAGAAAGTGAGACTCCGTCTCAAAAAGAAAAAAAAAAAAAAAACAGTGTAAAAGCAATAACTAATATGGTAGTATACAAAAATAATTGTTTAACGAGGACTGATGCATCAGGAAATATTTCAAGAAAAGGTAAGAGTGAAGGCATCCAATTTATATTTATCTTTTCAAAAAAAATTTGAAAATTACTTAGCACTTTCATTTGAAAACTTATTTAAACAATAAATAGTTAAAGTATATTTTCTTCTACAACTAAACATACTTTAAAGGATTTTGACCCATAGCACTCTTTATGTCCTCAGAGCAATAATAATAAAAATTAGCTTCTTGACCAGTTTTATCTAATGAACTACTCAGTCAGGTATCATTTTTTGGTGCTTACATTGAAATCAAAATGATTTTATGTCACTAAGGTAGAATAGGATTTCAAGAGCCCATGGAATATGCCCAAGGACATCTACTGTGTTATCTCTGTTGAGTAGGGAAATCTGCCTGATTGACTTATATTGCAGCATATTTAAAAATCAAAGCCGAGAGAAATGAGTAAACTGGCTGTTTGGCTTCTGTGAAAGAAGCTAATATAAGTCTTTAAAGAAGGATCATATTTGCTAATAGGATTGAAACTTTGTTTACTTTTGGCAACACTTGGCTAAGAATTACTCAGTTGTTGATTCCCAGCCCCTCTTTAGGAGGCGCATAGAGTTGTGGCTGATACATTTGCTTCTCTGTATTGTCTCTAATAAATACGGCATGCTCGAAAGCAACTGAGCCTGAGCTGGCCACTGAAACTGGAGAACAAAGCATTTCATTCAATCATTCTTAAAAGGCACGGCAACTTTTTGTCACACCCCAGAGCCCTCAACATGACTTCATTTCACATTCCTGTCTGTATATACTGTGCTCAGCATGAAGCAGTTCCAAAAGACATTAGAACTGTGAAATTCAGGAAACCTTTGGATCAAATAATTACCACTTCCTTCATTATATATTAATTCAGGATGGCTTCCCTTTTGTTTCTTAAGCATAATTGGTGCTGTATTTTTTTCCAAAACAGTTGGAATATGTTTCTGTGTTTCTGTTCAAGGTGATCTGCAGCTGCTTAGGCAACCAATTCCTTTTTCTTTTCTTTGATTAAATGTTGAAGGACATCATTTGGGAGTGAGAAGACAGATTGGGGCAGGTTATTTCCAAATAGTCCTTTATTCAAGAATATCACTTATTATTTAAACATGTTTTTAGAAAATAGACACTCCATTTTTCAAATAATATCTCCCACAAGGTTACAATAATATAATACAACATATATTTCTACATACATATACACATATGCATTGTTTCTGGGGCAATAGAACAAAATCTTCACGTTCAAACACCATGTTTTATCATACCTTGATGGTTTTTCACCAAAAATCAGATTTATTATTTGAGATTAAGGCAGTCAACAGACAGGCATGATTATATAGTGTGGACCTATTATGGTTCCTCTGTGTGAGGTAATTGGGTAAGGATATAAAACAAAAAGGCACAATCCTTTCTCCTGAAGAAAATACTACCCAATATGTAAAGAATATAAGTGAACACAATAATAACACAATGAGGGGAGGCATACAGGAGAGTGTAACTGGCACTACAAAAGGATCTCTCTTCACTCAGTGAGTTGTATTTAAAATAAACTTTGAGGCCGGGCATGGTGGCTCACGCCTGTAATCCCAGCACTTTGGGAGGCCAAGGCGGACGGATCACGAGGTCAGGAGATCGAGACCATCCTGGCTAACACAGTGAAACACTGTCTCTACTAAAAATACAAAAAATTAGCTGGATGTGGTGGCAGGCACCTGTAGTCCCAGCTACTCGGGAGGCTGAGGCAGGAGAATGGCGTGAACCCAGGAGGTGGAGCTTGCAGTAAGCAGAGATCACACCACTGCACTCCAGCCTAGGCAACAGAGCGAGGCAACGTCTCAAAAAATAATAATAATAATAAAATAAAATAAAAAATAAATTTGGAAGAATGTATAAGATTCCCTTTGTTCAACAAGGAGAAGAGGTATTTTAAATAAAGATGCAAAGTCCTATAGGCATAAGAAAAATGTGCACCCATGTAACAGAAGGATGTTTTAGTAGGAACACCAAATTAGTAGATGTCAGTGGATAGAAAATAGAATTATGACAGTTTTCTAAATAAGAAAATCTGCAGTTAGAATTTTAGAATGACCAAAACAGGATTTATCACCAGATCACAGGGATAAGTATCAGAAAATTCAGGTAAAAAAAATTTCAAATTAAAACCAGCATAAAAACCTTGTGGCAGGGGTACCTTTAACATGAGGAAATTGACACATAAGCTCTTACACCCTTTATGTAATGGACCCTTACCAGGAATCCACATGGTAAAAGATTAACATTTAGAATAAATAACCACCTGCATATCTAATATGGCGTTTAAAAATTTTTGTAATATATTTTATTTTATTTTTATTTTAAGTTCCAAGATACAAGTGCAGGATGTGCAGGTTTGTTACATATGTAAACGTGTGCCATGGTGATTTGCTGCACCTTTCAACCCATCACCTACGTATTAAGCCCTACATGCATTATCTATTTATTCTGATACTCTCCCTCCCCCCACCTCCCTGCCAACAGGCCCTATTTTGTGTTGTTCCCCTCCCTGTGTCCATGTGTTCTCATTGTTCAGCTCCCACTTATAGGTGAGGACGTGGTATTTGATTTTCTGTTCCTGTGTTAGTTTGCTGAGGATAAAGTCTTCCAGCTTAAAGAGTCCTTCCAACTGTATAAGTTTCAGACCCACAAATCCTGGATTCACCAGGCCTAGGCAATAAGTCTATAGTAGTGCTAAGAAAGGAATATCTGGAAGTCAAAGTGTCAAAGTAACTGACTTAATTTTGGAAACTAAGTGATTAAATTATAAGAAGTCATTATTTCTATTGGCTATACATGATGGGTAAAAGAGAAATCTGTTTTTTATCTTCACCTCCAAGCAGCAAGTGTTTTCTCTCATCAATGGGACTTTAATTGCTACCCTCAACCACCCATCCCAATCCCAACTAGGTGAAAAGTCCACTGCTTATTAAAAGAATGCCCACTCCCTGATTCCACAGATAAGTGGTAGGCAAAGTTAGAGAATTTAAAGCACACAAATTTCAAGTATAGTTCATGTCAGAATTATAAAGAACATATAAGAAGGAAGCAGAATCAATTAATAATTAAATCTCTACCTTACCATGGATAAAGCACATACACAGGGTCTAACTTTAGCAAGAAGGGTTCTGAGCTATGTAAACATGGAGATATTGTGCAGAAGAGGCCACATGATATATTAACAATGAGAGACCCACAAGAAGATGAACAAGACCAGATTACCCAAACAAAGTTCAGGGTCTTGATGCCAGGGAATTATACAAAGGAACCTAAGAGGATTTAAAATGAAATAATCTTTCTTATGTTGTGAATTGCCTATGTTTGTAAGTCCTCTTTATTGGATTTAATACTTAGAATCAATTTATAAAAACCTGGAATAATCTTACCTTTGGAATCTTGTAGGTAAAACAAATGAAGGCATTTATCATCTAACATTACTACCAATAACACATTTTGAAAATAAAGATAATGAGATGAAAATAAGTTTATAATGTTGCAAATAAATATAGATACATACAGTAAAGATAGCTACATACAGTATAGAGGCATGTATGTATATATATATATACACACATATATATGTGTGTGTGCATGTGTGTATATGTATATAAATGTATGTAAAGTCTTCATTTTCATAAAGTAGGTGACCCTTTGGAATTAGCACCCAAATTGAAAACAGAGTATTATTAGGACCTCAAAAAGTCCCTCATGTGCCCCTACCTATTCATTATTCCTGCCCAATATAACCACTATCTAATTTTTAGAATATCCCAACAAATCAGTTTTGGATGCTTCTGAATCATATAGGACTAGTTTTTTCTAATTGATTTATCTTGCTTAATAATATATCAGTAAGATTAATTTCTGGTGTTGTATATAGTAGTAATTTGTTTCTATTTGTTGTTGTACTGAATTCCATTGCATAAATATTTCAGAATTTACTAATTCATTGCACTGATAATTGACATTTTGGGTGTTTCCAGTATAAGGCTATATAAAAGCTCTGCTATAAATGTTCCTGGTTATGAATGTTAGTGAATATGTTTAACATTTCCATTAGGTATACAAAAACAGTGGGATTGCCTGGTCATAAGCTAACCACATGTTCATCATTAGTAAATACTTCCAGAGTGCTTGTCAAATTTATACTCATAGCAGCAGTCTATGAAAAGTCTGGTTGCTCCACATCTTCACCAGTGTGTGTAATTGTCACTATCTTTAATTTTTGCAATTTTGGTTGTTTAATAATTTCTCGTTGTTGTAATTTTTATTCTGCTGAGAACTAATAAGGTTGAGCCGATATCTACATGTTTCTTGGTCATTTGGATATCTTCTTTCTTGAAGTGCCTGCATTATTGCATTCTCCCATTCGGTTATCTATTTTCTTTCTTCTTTTCAATTTGAAGCAACATTTTATGTACTCTAGATACAAGAATTTCACTAGATATATGGACAGCAAATGTCTCACTTGGAGGTTTGCATTTTCACCGTCTTAGACATACTTTCTGATGACCAAATGTTCTTAATAGAATATGCTTGTGTTTTTCTGAGTTTTTTTATCTCAAAGAAACATTTCCATTTAGGAAAAGGATGTTTTCCTCTATGCATAATATGTTGGTGAATTTTATTTCTAGAATGATCCTTTATAAAAATGAAACAAGTAACTTTGAGGTCAAGAGAAAATTTTTTGTTTCTATGTGCCAAAACCTAGAAAAGTAAATATATATTTTTTAGATAATTTAAATTCCCCTTAAATAACATCACTAATTGTTGTTTAATGGCAGGAAGGGTAGTACGTTATGGAGTGAATTTTTTTTTTTTTTTTTACCATGTATACCTCTGAAACCTCTACACTCTGTTTATTTACTTGCTTTTATATTGTGTATATCTATGCAAATACATATGAAAATGTACTTGTTATTTGTGAGAGCTATTTCCTTTCAATTCTGTTATCTGACTATAGATAAAATGATATAAAAAACTCTAAGTTATTTTCCAATTATATCTATACCTAACTAAAAAATTTGAATTGGCATATCCGTGGTTGCCTAAACATTAAAACAGCAAAAATATAATTAAAAATTAAATTGCATTGACTTTTTCATGTATACATGATAGTTATACTGTACTACAAGAAAAAAATGTAGTTTTATTCATTTGAAAGAACAGGAAAAATAGTGTTTGAACAATTATGATAATCCTCTTCCAATAGTGACATAGTCAGATTATCATAATGCACATATTCAACCTTCTGCTTAAAGAGTGAAAATATGTAATAGGAACAGCTCCGGTCTACAGCTCCCAGTGTGAGCGACGCAGAAGACGGGTGATTTCTGCATTTCCATCTGAGGTACCGTGTTCATCTCACTAGGGAGTGCCAGACAGTGGGCGCAGGTCAGTGGGTGAGCGCACCGTGCACCAGCCGAAGCAGGGGCGAGGCATTGCCTCACTCGGGAAGCGCAAGGGGTCAGGGAGTTCCCCTTCCAGGGGTGACAGACGGCACCTGGAAAATCGGGCCACTCCCACCCGAATACTGTGCTTTTCCGACGGGTTTAGGAAACGGTGCCCCAGGAGAGTATAGCCCGCACCTGGCTCAGAGGGTCCTACGCCCACGGAGTCTCGCTGATTGCTAGCACAGCAGTCTGAGATCAAACAGCAAGTCGGCAGCAAGGCTGGGGGAGGGGCGCCCGCCATTGCCCAGGCTCGCTTAGGTAAACAAAGCAGCCTGGAAGCTTGAACTGGGTGGAGCCCACCACAGCTCAAGGAGGCCTGCCTGCCTCTGTAGGCTCCACCTCTGGGGGCAGGGCACAGACAAACAAAAAGACAGCAGTAACCTCTGCAGACTTAAATGTCCCTGTCTGACAGCTTTGAGGAGAACAGTGGTTCTCCCAGCACGCAGCTGGAGATCTGAGAACGGGCTGACTGCCTCCTCAAGTGGGTCCCTGACCCCTGACCCCCGAGCAGCCTAGCTGGGAGGCACCCCCCAGCAGGGGCAGACTGACACCTCACACGGCTGGCCAGGTACTCCAACAGACCTGCAGCTGAGGGTTCTGTCTGTTAGAAGGAAAACTAACAGAAAGGACATCCACACCAAAAACCCATCTGTACATCACCATCATCAAAGACCAAAAGTAGATAAAACCACAAAGATGGGGAAAAAACAGAGCAGAAAAACTGGAAACTCTAAAAACCAGAGTACCTCTCCTCCTCCAAAGGAACGCAGTTCCTCACCAGCAACGGAACAAAGCTGGACGGAGAATGACTTTGACGAGCTGAGAGAAGAAGGCTTCAGACGATCAAATTACTCCGAGCTACGGGAGGATATTCAAACTAAAGGCAAAGAAGTGGAAAACTTTGAAAAAAATTTAGAAGAATGTATAACTAGAATAACCAATACAGAGAAGTGCTTAAAGAAGCTGATGGAGCTGAAAACCAAGGCTCGAGAACTGCGTGAAGAATGCAGAAGCCTCAGGAGCCGATGCGATCAAATGGAAGAAAGGGTATCAGCCCTGGAAGATGAAATGAATGAAATGAAGCGAGAAGGGAAGTTTAGAGAAAAAAGAATAAAAGGAAACGAGCAAAGCCTCCAAGAAATGTGGGACTATGTGAAAAGACCAAATCTACGTCTGATTGGTGTACCTGAAAGTGATGGGGAGAATGGAAACAAGTTGGAAAACACTCTGCAGGATATTATCCAGGAGAACTTCCCCAATCTAGCAAGGCAGGCCAACATTCAGATTCAGGAAATACAGAGAACGCCACAAAGTTACTCTTCGAGAAGAGCAACTCCAAGACACATAATTGTCAGATTCACCAAAGTTGAAATGAAGGAAAAAATGTTAAGGGCAGCCAGAGAGAAAGGACGGGTTACCATCAAAGGGAAGCCCATCAGACTAACAGCGGATCTCTCGGCAGAAACCCTACAAGCCAGAAGAGAGTGGGGGCCAATATTCAACATTCTTAAAGAAAAGAATTTTCAACCCAGAATTTCATATCCTGCCAAACTACGCTTCATAAGTGAAGGAGAAATAAAATACTTTACAGACAAGCAAATGCTGAGAGATTTTGTCACCACCAGGCCTGCCCTAAAAGAGCTCTTGAAGGAAGCGCTAAACATGGAAAGGCACAACCGGTACCAGCCACTGCAAAATCATACCGAAATGTAAAGACCATTGAGACTAGGAAGAGACTGCATCAACTAACAAGCAAAATATCGAGCTAACATCATAATGACAGGATCCAATTCACACATAACAATATTAACTTTAAATGTAAATGGACTAAATGGTCCAATTAAAAGACACAGACTGGCAAATTGGATAGAGACTCAAGACCCATCAGTGTGCTGTATTCAGGAAACCCATCTCACGTGCAGAGACACACATAGGCTCAAAATAAAAGGATGGAGGAAGATCTACCAAGCAAATGGAAAACAAAAAAAGGCAGGGGTTGCAATCCTAGTCTCTGATAAAACAGACTTTAAACCAACAAAGATCAAAAGAGTCAAAGAAGGCCATTACATAATGGTAAAGGGATTAATTCAACAAGAAGAGCTAACTATCCTAAATATATATGCACCCAATACAGGAGCACCCAGATTCATAAAGCAAGTCCTGAGTGACCTACAAAGAGACTTAGACTCCCACACATTAATAATGGGGGACTTTAACACCCCACTGTCAACATTAGACAGATCAATGAGACAGAAAGTCAACAAGGATACCCAGGAATTGAACTCAGCTCTGCACCAAGCAGACCTAATAGACATCTACAGAACTCTCCACCCCAAATCAACAGAATATACATTTTTTTCAGCACCACACCACACCTATTCCAAAATTGACCATATCCTTGGAAGTAAAGCTCTCCTCAATAAATGTAAAAGAACAGAAATTGTAACAAACTGTCTCTCAGATCACAGTGCAATCAAGCTAGAACTCAGGATTAAGAATCTCACTCAAAACCGCTCAACTACGTGGAAACTGAGCAACCTGCTCCTGAATGACTACTGGGTACATAACGAAATGAAGGCAGAAATAAAGATGTTCTTTGAAACCAACGAGAACCAAGACACAACATACCAGAATCTCTGGGATGCATTCAAAGCAGTGTGTAGAGAGAAATTTATAGCACTAAATGCCCACAAGAGAAAGCAGGAAAGATCCAAAATTGACACCCTAACATCACAATTAAAAGAACTAGAAAAGCAAGAGCAAACACATTCAAAAGCTAGCAGAAGGCAAGAAATAACTAAAATCAGAGCAGAACTGAAGGAAATAGAGACACAAAAAACCCTTCAAAAAATTAATGAATCCAGGAGCTGGTTTTTTGAAAGAATCAACAAAATTGATAGACCGCTAGCAAGATTAATAAAGAAAAAAAGAGAGAAGAATCAAATAGATGCAATAAAAAATGATAAAGGGGATATCACCACCGATCCCACAGAAATACAAACTACCATCAGAGAATATTACAAACACCTCTATGCAAATAAACTAGAAAATCTAGAAGAAATGGATAAATTCCTCAACACATACACCCTCCCAAGACTAAACCAAGAAGAAGTTGAATCTCTGAATAGACCAATAACAGGAGCTGAAATTGTGGCAATAATCAATAGCTTACCAACCAAAAAAAGTCCAGGACCAGATGGGTTCACAGCCGAATTCTACCAGAGGTACAAGGAGGAGCTGGTACCATTCCTTCTGAAACTATTCCAATGAATAGAAAAAGAGGGAATCCTCCCTAACTCATTTTATGAGGCCAGCATCATCCTGATACCAAAGCCTGGCAGAGACACAACAAAAAAAGAGAATTTTAAACCAATATCCCTGATGAACATTGATGCAAAAATCCTCAATAAAATACTGGCAAACAGAATCCAGCAGCACATCAAAAAGCTTATCCACCATGATCAAGTGGGCTTCATCCCTGGGATGCAAGGCTGGTTCAATATACGCAAATCAATAAATGTAATCCAGCATATAAACAGAACCAAAGACAAAAACCACATGATTATCTCAATAGATGCAGAAAAGGCCTTTGACAAAATTCAACAACGCTTCATGCTAAAAACTCTCAATAAATTAGGAATTGATGGGACGTATCTCAAAATAATAAGAGCTATTTATGACAAACCCACAGCCAATATCATACTGAATGGGCAAAAACTGGAAGCATTCCCTTTGAAAACTGGCACAAGACAGGGATGCCCTCTCTCGCCACTTCTATTCAACATAGTGTTGGAAGTTCTGGCCAGGGCAATTAGGCAGGAGAAGGAAATCAAGGGTATTCAATTAGGAAAAGAGGAAGTCAAATTGTCCCTGTTTGCAGATGACACGATAGTATATCTAGAAAACCCCATTGTCTCAGCCCAAAATCTCCTTAAGCTGATAAGCAACTTCAGCAAAGTCTCAGGATACAAAATCAATGTGCAAAAATCACAAGCATTCTTATACATCAATAACAGACAAACAGAGAGCCAAATCATGAGTGAACTCCCATTCACAATTGCTTCAAAGAGAATAAAATACCTAGGAATCCAACTTACAAGGGATGTGAAAGACCTCTTCAAGGAGAACTACAAACCACTGCTCAAGGAAATAAAAGAGGATACAAACAAATGGAAGAACATTCCATACTCATGGGTAGGAAGAATCAATATCATGAAAATGGCCATCCTTCCCAAGGTAATTTACAGATTCAATGCCATCCCCATCACGCTACCAATGACTTTCTTCACAGAATTGGAAAAAACTACTTTAAAGTTCATATGGAACCAAAAAAGAGCCCGCATCGCCAAGTCAATCCTAAGCCAAAAGAACAAAGCTGGAGGCATCACGCTACCTGACTTCAAACTATACTACAAGGCTACAGTAACCAAAACAGCATGGTACTGGTACCAAAACAGAGATATAGATCAATGGAACAGAACAGAGCCATCAGAAATAATGCCACATATCTACAACCATCTGATCTTTGACAAACCTGAGAAAAACAAGAAATGGGGAAAGGATTCCCTATTTAATAAATGGTGCTGGGAAAACTGGCTAGCCATACGTAGAAAGCTGAAACTGGATCCCTTCCTTACACCTTATACAAAAATCAATTCAAGATGGATTAAAGACTTAAATGTTAGACCTAAAACCATAAAAACCCTAGAAGAAAACCTAGGCAATACCATTCAGGACATAGGCATGGGCAAGGACTTCATGTCTAAAACACCAAAAGCAATGGCAACAAAAGCCAAAATTGACAAATGGGATCTAATTAAACTAAAGAGCTTCTGCACAGCAAAGGAAACTACCATCAGAGTTAACAGGCAACCTACAAAATGGGAGAAAATTTTCGCAACCTACTCATCTGACAAAGGGCTAATATCCAGAATCTACAATGAACTCCAACAAATTTACAAGAAAAAAACAAACAACCCCATCAAAAAGTGGGCGAAGGACATGAACAGACACTTCTCAAAAGAAGACATTTATGCAGCCAAAAGACACATGAAAAAATGCTCATCATCACTGGCCATCAGAGAAATGCAAATCAAAACCACAATGAGATACCATCTCACACCAGTTAGAATGGCGATCATTAAAAAGTCAGGAAACAACAGGTGCTGGAGAGGATGTGGAGAAATAGGAACACTTTTACACTGTTGGTGGGACTGTAAACTAGTTCCACCCTTGTGGAAGTCAGTGTGGCGATTCCTCAGGGATCTAAAACTAGAAATTCCATTCGACCCAGCCATCCCATTACTGGGTATATACCCAAAGGACTATAAATCATGCTGCTATAAAGACACATGCACACGTATGTTTATTGCCGCATTATTCACAATAGCAAAGACTTGGAACCAACCCAAATGTCCAACAATGATAGACTGGATTAAGAAAATGTGGCACATATACACCATGGAATACTATGCAGCCATAAAAAATGATGAGTTCATGTCCTTTGTAGTGACATGGAGGAAATTGGAAATCATCATTCTCAGTAAACTATCGCAAGAACAAAAAACCAAACACCGCATATTCTCACTCATAGGTGGGAATTGAACAATGAGAACACATGGACACAGGAAGGGGAACATCACACTTCGGGGACTGTTGTGGGTTGGGGGGAGGGGGGAGGGATAGCATTGGGAGATATACCTAATGCTAGATGACGAGTTGGTGGGTGCAGCGCACCAGCATGGCACATGTATACATATGTAACTTACCTGCACATTGGGCACATGTACCATAAAACCTAAAGTATAATAATAATAATAATAATAATAATAATAATAACGATAAAAGAAAAAACAAACAAACAAACAAAAAATAAAAAATAAAAATAAATAAATAAATAAATAAATAAATAAATAAATAAAGAGTGAAAATATGTACTTGATCCATGGCTGTTGCAATAAAGGCCATTTGTGAATTGAATTGAAGTGATATTGTTCTTGTTTATTGTATTAAATAAATTCTAATTTAAATATGTGCTTCTATATGAAAGATACCATTTTATGGAAATGCTGCAGAAATATTAAGAAATTGCAATGCAGAATACTATCTCCAAGTTTTTTTCCTGTCATTTGGAATCATAATATCTTCATGTCCATACTTTTAAAAAAATCAATCCACGTCCAATCCTAATAGAAGAAAAATGACGTTCATCTAGAGAGACAAATTTGCTTAGATTTGTGAGCTTACTTAGAAGTTTTCTTAGAATGTGAGAAATTTACTTGGATTCTCTGTTCTAGCCTTGGTGGTGACAGAATGAAAACTCATCAAACCCCACCCCTTTCCTTGAAGTAGATGAATGATTAAATTATCTAAATCAACTGGAGTGGTGACATGTTCCTGTAGTTTCAGCTACTCAGGAGGCCGAAGCAGGAGGATCGCTTGAGCACGGGAATTTGAGGCCAGCCTGAGTAACTTAGAGAGACCTGATCTTTAAAATATATAATCTGTACGTATAATCTAAGTTAAAATGTTGTCATTCTCTGCTTAATGAACTCCAGTGATAAATTCCTTCAAGCTCTCTCAGTAGAACTTCCAAGATTTTACTGTTCTTATCATCTAAGGTGTTTTTTCTTAATATTTCACTAAAATGACTCTGGCTCTAGAGTTAAATTTCATGGATGTGGCTCTATACTGATAAAGTCTTTTATTTTGCTTATACCCAATAATGAAGTCACTTCATAGTCTTTTATTTTTTTCCTTTAAGCTAGACAAATCCAGATATGACCTTTCTTTATAACATAGTAACTCCATTTTTTAATTATTATTATTTCTGAATCATCATCATCATCATCACCATTATCTTTTCAGGGTTAGCCACAATATGTTTATTAATTTCTGAAACTTTCTGGGAATTTGAAAGTAATCTATTACATCAAGAATTGAAAAATAGTAATAATAAAATCCAGTGTCATGGTGATTATAGAACAAAAAGTACCCATCCCAGGGGATATAGGCACTTTAAAGTTTGCAAAAACTACTAGTGGCTTTAGCAGCATCAGCAATGTGGTGGAACAGTAAAACGTCAATAAAAGTGAGCAGGGAATGGTGAATTGAAACTGAAAGGGACTGTAAATACGCTACAAGGTATTGTAACAGCTCACTGCCAATTTGTATACATCAGTTACTTATACACACGGGTCCCTGCTGAACACCTTCCCTTTGACAGCTCTCAGAGAAATGATAGCAGAAGAAATGAGGACTTACTGTTGGGTTGCAGAGATATATTAATTGCCATGATTTAAGAAGAGAACCTCATCCAGAATCTATAAGCTAGAGAGTCTAAAAAATACATGTATTATGGTTACTTTTAAAATAATGATTTCTCTACATAGTATTTCCAGCATTATTGTTGAATTTGCTGCATAGATTACTTCTTAGGATAAAAATATATTTGTTAAATAAAAGACTAACAAGCAAAAATATTTATTAGATCACAAAGAAAACGAAAAGAAATAGTTATTGTAAAGTAGTTATCCTCAAAATTTATTTGGTCTTAGTAAGTTAGCCAGTATTGTTATATTTTTGACTCCCAGAGTCAAAGCGAAGAAGTAAAACACAAATTATATCTGAACAGGTAAATTGAATTTCATGTGTTACTTTTATTATTTGTTCCATTTTATGATTGTTGAAATGGGAGCAATTTATAAAGAACACACACATGTATTTGTTTCTAGCTGAGATTTCTATGCCTAAAATTTAGATGCCTGTCATGACCTGTTGCTGATTAAGAGAATGAGTTAAAACCATTTAAAAGCTCAGAAAAGTCAACAATCCTAGTTGAGGTTACATGAATAGTAGAGTTAAAATTCAAAACCATCACCATAATACTCTTTTATACCATTCCTACAGCCAGTTAATGGGTGTTTTTTTCCTCGTGAGTCTCACTGATGACTTTTAAATACGTAATTTCTAGCTTATATTTTTTTCAAGTCATTATATATACTGCATTCATTGTGGTATCCTAGGCTACTCCAATAAATAGGCCATTGTGCTATGGTTCAAAACAAACGTATTTTCTATTTATTTTACACATTGCGGGATGTCTTATCCTCTATGCCATCATGGAAGGACTCAAGCTGACTGAGAGTTTGATACCTACAATCCATGACTTTCAAGGTCACCTTGGACATCTCCATCCATGAGAGAATTTTCAGCATGAAGGGGTGTTGAATTTTATCGAAGACCTTTTCTGCTTCTATTGAGATAATCATGTGATTTTTGTCATTGGTTCTGTTTATGTGATGGATTATGTTTATTGATTTTTGTATGTTGAACCAGCCTTGCATCCCAGAGATGAAGCCGACTTGATCATGGTGGATAAGCTTTTCAATGTGAACTTGAACTCCACTCTGGACCACGTGGACCTAATAGACATCTACAGAACTCTCCACCCCAAATCAAGAGAAGCAAGAGCAAACAAATTCAAAAGCTAGCAGAAGACAAGAAATAACTAAGATCAGAGCAGAACTGAAGGAGATTGAGACATAAAAAACTATTCAAAAAAACTCAATGAATCCAGGAACTCGTTTTTTTTAAAAAACATTAACAAAATAGATAGACTGCTAGCCAGACTAATAAAGAAGAAAAGAGAGAAGAATCAAATAGACACAATGAAAAATTATAAAGAGGATAGCACCACTGATCCCACAGAAATACAAACTACCATCAGAGAATACTATAAACACCTCTATGCAAATAAACATAAGGTTTTTTAAATTTTTATTTTGTTCCCAGCCATATCATCTAGGAAAGTTAACTTCAAATTTCACAATAAGATGGAGGCTTAAATGTTCATCTGTCCAGAAAGATTGCCAAAATATTCTGTGTTCATACAGCATAGTCCAGCCTGCAATTGAGTTCAGCTGTTACAGAGACTGTAATCATTCATTAACCTTAATTTGTTACACTTTGGGGTTTATCTATCCCTTTGAACTGGATTTATTTTCCAGGTGTAAATTATCCCGGTTCTCTTTGACATCAGAACATGAAAAGTCCTCCGTGGGCATGCTAATCTCAGTATAACTTATGTCTGAAAAAAAATGTATCTTGTTGCATTCAGTTGCTAATCACCTTTACATGTTATTTCAGAAGGAAACAATGTTTGTCAAGGGTCAGTCTAGCATAGTTCTTGTGTTGTTCCTCTTTTATTTTTGATTTGTGGTTTAGGTTCTCAAGTAAGTTTATTAAATGACTTTTGTAAACTTCAAAAACTGGATTTATATAGATATTTTTAATTTTCTCTGTGTGGTTACCCCAGCTGTCCATGGAACACCTGATTACTAATACTTGATAAACGTTATTAATCAATCAGTATATTTAACTAAAGACAAGGAATATTGTTCATAAGTCCCTGTGCAGTTCATAAATGTAGGAGGAGCTACAAAATTATAACGAATCATAAAGATAATTGCTACCTACCAACAAAATGTTTTTGGTATTTAGCTTATCTGCCTATCTGACTTAAATTATTAAATTACATGATTAAAAGGTTCTTCTTCTTCATGGCTCACAGAAGAAATTGTTGAAATTGAAAGGAAACAGGGAGAATCATTTCGCCTTTTCAAATTTTAACCTACCATTTATTTTTAAATTTTTATTTTCAGACTTCATTGCTATCAAGATTAAGGTTTTAGTAACATAACAATATATAATAAATTATAGCAATTACAGCAACGGAACAAATTAAATTGCGTGGATACCTATTAAAACCATTTACGTGATCTCGTGTTATATATAAATGCTTTTAAACATTGCATTGTTTTAGTTACGTTGTTAAGATATGGGACAGAAATAAACAAATTACTAGGCTTTAGGCATGAATAGAAAATTACCTAGTTAACTACAGACTAGTTGAGTAAGTGGATTCCCCACCACAATGGAAACTCAAGAGAGTATAATGAGGCTTCCCATATATTCAACAAGACCAATCCCCATGGCTATGCTCATTGAATAATATCCTGAATAACAACAACAGCTCCAGGGAAATTATACGGATGGATTCAGATACATTTTTCCTGTGTTACATAAAGGAAGCTCTTTGAGCAAAATAACTCGTGAAATTCACATTAAAACAATTCAACTAACATAAGCATGAAACACAATTGTCTGTGTGTCAAATTTTAAATTTTCTTGAAACTGTTTTTCAGAGAAATTGGGGACTGTAAGTCCCCTAAATTTTCTTTAAATGTAGGAAAGACATTGGATATGGGAGAGACATTTTGTTCCTTTATTAATCTATTCACTTTGTAGTACTTCTTGAGCACTGAGAGTGTGCCAGACACAATTCCAGGCACTGAACATTCAATGGTGAGAAAAAAAATGCTTCTTCCTCTTCCAAAACTACTGAGGTAGAAAGGTAGTATTTAAGAAAAATAAAATACATAAGAAAATACAGATTATTAAAGTTCTTCATAAGAAAATAAATAAGTGATATGGCCTCAAAGTGAGAAGATAGACTTCAGACAAGATAGTCCAGTCTCCTCCTTTAATTTTTCTCTTAGGAGGAAAGTTGAACTCAGGAGGAAAATTAAACTGAAATATAAGGAATGAACAATGTGCTACACTTATCAGAAGAACACAAAGGAAAGCCTAGAGTTGACATAGAGCTAGAAGATGAAGATGATGGTGCTTCTACAGTGTTGAAAAATAGAAATGAAAAATAGAACTGGAAAAATGCAGAATATAAAGCTAAATGAACTATATGTAAAAAGACTGCATAAATCACATTAAGGATTTGTTGAACACTACTGAATGGCTTAAGGAAAACTATGAAACAATTGGATTTGTGTTTTATGAAGATTATCTGACCACAAGGGTATAATGGATAGGAGAAGAATAGAAATAAATACCAGGAGACCGACTTGGAAGTTCCTAACATCAAAAGGCATGTACGACAATAATTCCAACTTAATGTGAGGGCAATGAGAGATGCAAAAATATTAGATAGTAAAATAATTTCTAAAAATATGGTCTCATCCTGTTATGGCACAGTGATTTAGTCAAATTGTAATGATGCTATTGAATCTTTCATGTATTAAAACCCAAGAATATATTATTCCTATATTACAGTATCTATTGTAAACTTTTGTATGTCTAAATTTGACTTTGTTGTCAATTTCCCAAAACTAGGCTGTAAAAATGCTAATTTCTAATTTCCAGGCAAATCCCTCTGGCAGATTGTAAGCATAGTCCCTATGCCGGAAATTTGGTTGGCTGCCTTTATTTTTGCAAAAGGACAGTAAAAAAAAATACCAACTTGAATATTCATTGTCTTCAATCAGGTGAATAATACACAGTTTTAAAAGCACATGGTACACATTTTCTATTAGCATTTTATAAGCTTCCACAGGGCAAGAATATTTTATTTATTGGTTTTTATATACTCCTTCAAAAATTGTGAATAGTTTTGTTTTCTCTGCCTTTTTAAGTGCTTCCCATTTCCTATCCTCCCGCATATATTTTTTAAAAAAAGGAACAAGAAAAGAAAAAAAAAACAAAGCAAACTCCTGCATTCAATTCAAAGACAATTTATATAACTAATCTCATGTGCAGGGAATATGACAAATTAGGAATCCAGATTTTTATATGAAATATTAAATTTAGTTAACTCTGGCTAAGCATGACATACATGCAAGGTGCCAGTATGTAAGTTTTAGGTCAAAAGATGCCCCAAAGCTAAACTAGTGATGCAAAAAGAAATCCCATAGAGAAAAAAATATCATATTTATTATGGGAAATGTAATAAAACTTTCTGGAAGAGAGGGCATTTCCATTTAGTCTTGAAAAACACATCAACTTGGGAAAGCAAAATTACTACATCATGATTGCATCAGACTTTGTATAAATGATGAGTATGTATATGAAGGGAAGGCATTTAACTTAAATTGTGTTATATTTGCCGTTCCAGTGAGGTCTATAATTCAGGACACATTTCTTTGGAGAAATGTATAAAGACATGCTTATTGCCAGATAAAAAAAGAAAATATCATTCCCACTTCTCTTTTAATTTCTCCTATACAAAAGTATAATATATGATGACAATGAATTGAAAATGACAAATTTAAAATCATATTCCTTCTAGGATTCTACTGAGTAATACAAAAACGTGCTGCGGCACCATAAACTGCAACTCTGCTACTCAAGTCCAATTTTTTTTTTCAGAGACAGTTTACAGATTCATACATGATATATAATAGGTCTCTGTGAAGACATCTTTTCTTCATGTAACTCCCTCCATCTGAGGTTTTTGCCATATTTGGAAAATCTCTCATTAATGATAATGTCCATTAAGATAAATGTTCCATTATTTGTATAGCTGTTTAAAATTTAGTCATTCTTTGAATAGACAGATCGTTTAGTCACTAACACCTTCATGTATATTTTCTTTAAGGAATGTCCTATAGAATATCTTAGATATATAAATATGGGACAAAACATTAGGTATCCACTGCATACATTAAGAATTACATCATTATAATAATACAGATAAATCTTTCAATACATTCATACCTAATCATATAATGATACCTTTTTCCACCCCACTCTGCAGATGATGTCTATGATCAATGTTCTAATGGCCAGTTTTATGAATATCTTTTTACTTTTATTAAATTATAATGCATTCCTATATAATATATAAGCAATATTTTTCATGTTTAAAATTTTTCTCATAAGTGATATACATTGATCTTATAATTCTTTTGTTTCTTTAATATTATGTCTGTGAGCATCATAGTCAGTTAAAAATTAGTACTAGTGAATGTATTACCAACTCTGTGTAACATCTCCCTAAGTGTGAATATATCACATTTACTGAACATATATGGGATTTCCAATCGTTGCTATACCCATTACACTAGTATGAACACTTTTGTGCCTGTTACCATGTGTACCTAGAGGCTTTTTCTGGGAATTACCTAGCAATGTAATTGTCAGGACTTAGATCTAACAAATTGCCCTTCATATAAAATGATGCTTTCATTAGCAGCGTATACAATTTCACCTTTCCCACATTTAAAAAAAAATACATGTCTATATATTTTTTCCAGTTTGATAGCTATGTCATGGTATCTCAGGATTTTTTTTTTTTTTTTTTTTTTTTTTTTTTTTTTTTTTTTTTTTTTTTACGTACAGTAAGGTAACAGTATTTTTGTTTAGAGCCTATGGGTTTTAACTCACTTATAGATTCACATGAACACCAACACAATAAAGATGCACAATAATCCCATTATCTAAAAAATGATCTCATGCTGCTCCTTCATAGCCAAACTGTTTACCCTAATCTCTGGCAATCACTGATGTGTTCTCAGTCCCTGGAGTAGCTTCTTTTACCGAATTTTATATAAATAAAATTATACAGTATGTAATGTTTGGAGACTGACTTATTTTATTCAACATAGTGTTTTTGAGGTTTATCCATGTCATTCAGTTACAAATCGTTTATTCCTTTTTATTTCTCAGTAGCATTCCATTGTATGGGTATACTATAATTTGTTTTTCCACTCTCTCATCACATTTAAGCTGGTTCAGTTTAGGACAATTAATAATAAAGCTGCTATAAAAATTTTTTGTACAGGTTTTCACGTGAATGTAAGTTGATTTTTCTGTAGGAACTATACCTAGAAGTGAGATTGTTGGGTGTTAAAAGCAAGTTTAACTTTCCAAGAAATGGTCCGACTCTGTTCCAAAGAGGCTGTACCACATTTGCATTCCAATTAGCAGCTCTCAGAGTTTCAGTTGCTTCATATTGTTGTCAGCACTTGGTATTGTTGATTTAGTTAATCATATTCCTTTTAATAGGTATGGCATAATACTATTATTTATTTTGTCTCTGATTTAAATTTACATATTGGAAATTTATGATGAGCATCTTTCATGAGGATATTTGTCATTTGTACATCTTTCTGGTGAAGTTGCTTCAAATTTTTCTCCATTTTTTTAAATTGTGTTTTTGCTTGCTTACCATTTTGTTGAAGTCCAACTTCTGTAGGTTTTGCTTTTGTTGTCAGGTATAATAAATTTTGCATAACCTAACTTCATTGAGGTTTGCTCCTATTTCAAAAGCTGCATGATAATTTTATATTACACGTTAAGATATATAATTCAATTGGAGTTAATTTTTGTAAAGGTGTTAAAGAAGGTCATAGTTCATTTTCATGATTCATGTTTCAACATAATTTGCTCAAGAGACTATTCTTTCTCCATTGAATTTCCTTTGCAACTCTGTCAAAATTCAATTGACAATATTTGTGTGGGTCTGTTTCTAGACTTTTAACTCTTCCTTACTTATCTATGGTCTATCCTTACTCTAAAACTACAATATCTTCATTATTGTATCTACATAGTAATCTCAAAATCATATAGCATGAGCCCTCGCCTTTGTTTTTCATTTTCAAAATACTTTTGACTATTATTTGATTTTTAGTATAAATATTAGACCATCTTCTTCATATCTAACAAAATTATCCATTTATTTACTTGATAATATAATAATGATGGCAGCTGCAGTGGGGGAGGCGCAGCTGGGGCTGCGTGCTCCACAGAGCCAGCGGGAGCCAGGAACAGGCGGAAGCCCTGCCCCCTTCTGAGTCAGCAGGGTGGGAGCTTTGCGCTGTCTGGGCACAGCTGCAGCCGCCAAGTCATGGCTGCAGACCCAGGCCTCCCTGTGCTCTTGGGGTCCAGGAGCAGGCAGGGGCCCTTCCCTCCCACGCATAGCTGCAGCTGCCCAAGCAGCGTCCGCCGACCCAGGCACTCTCGGGGGCCTAGGAAGGCCCCTCTGCCCTTGCAAGCTTGGAAATGCCTGCTCCTGCTGCCTTGCCTCTCTCCACTCGGGCGCCTGCTCTGATCTCAGAGCAAGGTTGGGGCCGAGCCCAGGTACTGTCTTAGTCTGGCCCGGTGTGGGGCGCTTGAGGCAGCATTGACATGCCAACCCCCTGCCGCCTTGGCCCCCTCTGGACTTTGGGCACCGATGAGCATGGGAGGGAGCCTGAGGGGGTGCTGAGGGGGCAGCTCAGCGCTGGCCTGCATATGCCACTTAGCATGAACAGCCTGGGCACCATGAATGGCAGATAGGGTCCCGGATAGAAGGAGGTTGGTCCCCAGTAAAACCCCACCTTCAAGCCAGGGAGGGCCTGAAGCCTGGGGGCTGGGCTGCCAGTTGCCAGTCCTGCAGGTTGCCAGTCCTGCAGACTGCAGTGGGAACTTGTGGTGCTTTTTCTGGGCCTGCCCATGGCTGCCCATGGTCCAGTTGGAGCACACTTCCTCCTTTCAGAGGCCTATGAGAACCCTGCACTCAGCCAGACGCTAGGAGACAATAGGACAACCAGCTGAAGAGAGGAGCTACTGACCCCAGGGTCACCTCTCTGCTGAGAGCTGAGCAGATGCCAGGATGACCAGCTGTGGAGAGGGACTTCCCACTCCAGGGTCTCCACTCTGCTGAGAGCTGAACACTTGTTGGGACAGCCTGCCTGCAGAGAGGAGCTATCCACTGTGGGCCTCCTCTCTGCTGAGAGCTGAACACTTGTCCGGATGCCCTGCCTGTGAAAGGAGCTATCCACTGCAGGTCTCCTCTGAGCTGTTCTGTCACTCAGTAAAGCTCCTGTTTGCCTTGCTCACCCTCTACTTGCCCTTGTACCTCATTCTTCCTGGACACAGGACAAGAACTTGGGACCTGCTGAATGGTGGGGCTAAAAGAGTTATAACGCAAACAGGGCTAAAACACGCCCTTTGCTCGCCACATTGCAGGCAAAAAGAAGGAGAGAAGAGAGAAGGAGAGAAGAGCGGTGGCCCTTCAAGGAGCCCAGACCTAGGAGCTCCCTGGGCCAGGGCTGTGAAACCCTATCTAGGGATGTGCAGTTCCTCGCATCTCCAAGCTTCCGGGCACCACCATGTTCCCTGGTGCTAGCCATGGAAGCTGCTTGCAGTACATCTGGCCCAGCTGCAGGGAGGCAGCACCTGTACTGGCATCTGGAGCTGCCTGCCCCGCTACAGCTGGTGTGCCTGGCTGTGTGCAGTGGCTGGACCCCATGCTTACTCTCTCACACACCCCTCACCACTCCTTGTTTGGCTCATCCTTGACAGGCTCACACCAGTGGCAAAGGCACCACTGGCCACAGAGATTTCTGGCTGGCAAAGCAACACCTCAAGGATCCTGTAACAATAATGCAGTTCAAGAAAATAAATAAGTTGTTTTCATATTTTTATTTTTGGAAATGATTATGTACCATAACAATGAGCTAGCCCTTAAAAATTTATGATTCAATCATTTGCCTTGAATTCTTGCCCTAAATTTTTGCTGTATTTTCAGATTATTTTAATTGCATTTAGCCGATACCTAAATTTGGAGGAATTGTCATTTGAACGGTGCTAGGACTTCCACTTTATGAGACTGACATTTTTTCATAGTGTATTTATTCTTTTTGCCTGAATTTGTGTTATTAGTATGCAGATCTTATATGTGTTTTGTTATATTTATACCTTATTATTTCAATATTTTGGAGACATCATAAATGATGTGGTAGAAAAATTGGCTTTCAAATGTTGACTTTCTAATATATTGGAAATATACTGAATATTCTAAATTCACCTGTAAGTTTGAGGAGCTTTCCTGTAAATCCTTGGGATTTTCTATTTAACAATCATTTTATCTATAAATAGGGAAAGTTTTATTACTTTACTTCCAGTCTTCATGACTTTATTCTTCTTGCTTCATTCACTGCACTTGCCATAATGTTAAATAGAAGCAGTGTTACCAAATTTTGGGGAAAATAATTCAGACATTAACTTCTAAGAGTAATGTTAGGTTTGGGTAGGATTTGGTTTCTAATGAATTCTATTCATTAGGAACTTTAGTGTGCCAGAGTTTCTAACAAATAATGCTGAATTTCACCAACTGCGTTTTCTGCACCATATCATAATTGATAGGATTATGTGTTTTTTCTCTTTTACTTTCTTAAAATGAAAGCTTACACGGATTTTTTTTTTTCAAATGATGAACTAACCGTTCATTCTAGAATAATTGGATAATCTCCATTTGGTCATGATGAATTTTCTAGTTGTTGTTTGTTTGCTTAACTGTATGCATCACAAATTTAAAAATATTTATTTACTTATATGTGTTTATATGTCTTACCATGAGCATACGAGTTTTCAAAAGCAAAAATTATACATATATATTTTTTAAATTATTTTAAATACTATAGTTAGCCCAATTTTAGGCACAGATTTGGCAGTCCATACATACTTCAAAAGAAAGGAAAGAAAAGAAGAAAAACATAACAATGCAATTTTGTTTGTGGCAATATATCTCTAATCAGCTACATGACAATATTCTGTGCCTTAAACGCACATACCTGATTCTTGCCAGTAGAGTTAATATATAGCCAATTCATTAAACATTTAAATAAAGTTGTCATATATAGTAATAAAGCAATAGCTGCATATTCCATGTAATCATATTCTAAGACATCCAAAATATTGTCCAAAAACATTCCACATGCAGACTCCAGAGCATTATATACTCAACATAATAATAGAGTGAAATAGATAAATAATATGAGAATTATATTTTCTTTTATTTCCCAATTAGAATGCAAAAGAATAAAATGATTAGTTAATAAAACATATGCATTACTAATTCCTCAGTGAAGCATCATTTAACATTATTTTAAAATATTCTATGTCACATAGATTTATTCATACATTCATTACACATTTGTCATATGTGAATGTAACAATGAAGCTTAAACTCTTTATACAAATGTTGGTTGTTAGTCATTTCTTGTTAATTATTATGAATACACTGTTAAATTACTATAAATCTATCTTATTAATCTTAGGTTGACCCTTTTCCCTCTTTATTTCATAATTATATAAAACTTTGAAATATAGTGCAAAAATATTCTGACATGGAAAAAAAATCACCGCAGCTTGTATAACAAACATATGTACCTTGCATCCAATTTTCATAAAATCACCAATCTCACCTCGCTATCCTTTATCATAAAAACAAAAAAATCTGCTGGGTACTATTAAAGAATAGTCTCCCCTTAACGCAAAATTATATAAACATCAATGACATTTAATTAAATTTCATCGCATCTTCTGCAGGATTGACTCAACCTAATATTTTTAACTCTTTGAACACTGGGTCTGCATTAAATAATAATTTTTTTATGTCTGGGAAAATTCAGTACACTGGGAATGTTCTGCATCCATAAAGCTGCTCTCAACGTGACTTGCCAGGGACTGAAATGCCATTATTAGAATTTCGTTTCTTTGGTTAAAATTATAAATGCAAATAGTAAGATAAATAACACATTAAATCTTTTCTTTTATTTATACAACAGAATAGATTAATGGACAAGACCCCCACCTGAAAGAAAGATTGTCAAATTGAAGGTAGAGGTCACTAGAATTTGAGCCAAATGCCACTGCCATAAAATGATTCTGGAGCTTTCTAAGGTTACCATACTGTATTTCAAAGTTTGGTATTTTCCAGGGTGGCAAGTGGAAAAAAATGTCTGTAATGGAGAGATAGTTGGAATGCTGTATCATTGGAATCTTATAGAATACCTTTGTAAAGTGTTAAATCTCTGTTTGAGAATCCTTTCACTGCAAGTATTTAGATGAAAAGTTGTGGGTGACTTTCATTTTTCCACTTGGGACCAGATGGAATGGATGTACTTTTTAAAACCATCTGTCATGCAGCACCTTAATCTTACATCAAGTAGAGGAGAGTAAGAACATCTGATTTTGCAGAGATAAAGTTAACATGACAAGATGTCAACCAAAGTTTTTTATATGGTGTTTCCAACATTTTGTCAAATCACTCTGAAATCTTTTCATCTAGTTTTCTTATGGACTTAAGAAAGCACAATGCCTGTTTAAGAAGCTGGTAAATGTCATTGCTTCCTTGCCAATATGTTCTTTTTGTGTTCATTTAATTCTCCAGAAGGTCAATCTGAGCTGAATTTTTCCCCTTTGGAGGTAATGTTGCCTTGGTTACATTCATTTAAACATCACCAACTGTAACGCTTACTTCATTGATATCAAATACAAATATTTTCTCTGAAAAGGAACTTAGAAGCAAAACTAAGTATAAAAGGTACACTGTAGCAGTCTTTTCATCCTTCACATAAAACATTGCATAGTTTAGAGTAACCACGGAAATATAGCACAACTAGAATAACTGTGGAGACTAATAAAGGGGCAACTTCATTTACAAGAAAGAAAGCAATATTAAGGGCAAACATCAAAGGAAAACACCCCAGAAGTAGCCAGAGTTAAGATTTATCACCCTTAGTCCTGAAGAAACTAAGAAAAGGAGAGGTTACCAGAAGGCGGAGAGAGCTAGAATTTAATTAAGAGAGCCACAAGACAGAAACTGGTGCCCAAGGGAAAGCCACCTCCAGTTTAAGCCTTATCAGGAAGGGAGCTGAGGCAAGGAAAACGTACACTGATAGCTCCCTTTCCCTTCTCTAACCTTACCAGTCCCCTCCAACCCCCATTAGCTAAAACCACATAGAAATTAGAGCAGTGGTCCCCAACCCCGGGGCCACAAACTGGGACCTGTGGCCTGCTACAAACAGGGCGGCACAGCAGGAGGTGGGCAGCATGCAAGCCCACATTACTGCTTGAGCTCCGCCTCCTGTCAGGTCAGTGGTGGCATTAAATTCTCATAGGTGCATGAACCCTATTGTGACCTGCGCATGTGAGGGATCGAGGCTGCATGGTCTTTAAGGGAATCTAATGCCTGGTGATCACTGTCTCCCATCACCCCCAGATGGGACCATCTAGTTGCAGGTAAACGAACTCAGGGTTTCCACTGACTCTACATTATGGTGAATATGTAATAATAATAGAAATAAAGTACACAATACATGTAATGCACTCGAATCATCCCTAAACCATCCGTCTATACCCATCCCACTGCTTGTCCATGGAAAAAATTGTCTTCCATGAAACCAGTCCCTGCTGTGAAAAAGGTTGGGGACCACTGAACTAGAGGACAAGAAGCCTTCTTAATGCAGGCCAAATAAGTCAGTTTCTTCAAGCATATTAAATTATAAACAATGTGGGGGAGTGTATCTAAAGTAGGAATTAGAAAATATCAAACACAAAAATCTAGGGCAAGCTTTGTATTCCCTTTTTTATCTCCTTTATACTCATTCACCCCTCAACGTATTGACAGTGGAGCGTGAGGAATTATTCAGTCAGTTGATTACAAACTGGAATACAGAATGGAAGTCTGGTGAGAAGAGCCATCAGAAAAATCTCACTTTATTGATTGTATTTTTTGCTGTGCAGAGGCTATTTATTACATTGATGCAAAAGTCATTGAGGTTTTTGCCGTTACTTTCAATGGTAAAAACCGCGATAACTTTTGCACCAACCCAATAACTTGATGTAATCCCATTTATTCGAGTTGGTTTTGGTTGCCTGTGCTTGTAGGGTATTGTTCAAGAAGTCTTTGCCCAGACCAATGTCCTGGAGATTTTCCTCAATGTTTTCTTGTAGTAGTTTCATAGTTTGAGGTCTTAGATATGTCTTTAATCAAACTTTATTTTATTTTATTTTTATTTATTTTTATTTTTATTTTTGAGACGGAGTCTCACTCTGTTGCCCAGGCTAGAGTGCAGTGGCACGATCTCGGCTCACTGCAAGCTCCGCCCCCTGGGTTCACGCCATTCTCCTGCCTCAGCCTCCCGAGTAGCTGGGACTACAGGCGCCCGCCACTACGCCCGACTAATTTTTTGTATATTTAGTAGATACGGGGTTTCACCGTGTTAGCCAGGATGGTCTCAATCTCCTGACCTCGTGATCCACCCGCCTCGGCCTCCCAAAGTGCTGGGATTACAGGCGTGAGCCACCGCTACCGGCCTGTTTTATTTTTATTTATGGTGAGAGATAGGGGTCTAGGTTCATTCTTCTTCATATAGATATCCAGTTTTCCCAGAACCGTTAATTGAAGAAACTGTGTTAACAAAGTGAAGAGACAATCCACAGAATGGGAGAAAATATTTGTAAACTACCCGTTTGAAAAGGGATTCCTAATCAGAATATGTAAGGAGCTCAAACAACCCTACAGAAAAAAAATCTAGGAATCTGATTAAACAATGGGCAAAATATTTGAATAGTAACTTTTTCAAAAGAAGACATACAAATGGCAAACAGGCATTTGAAAAGGTGTTTAACCTCATTGATCATTATAGAAGTGGAAATCAAAACTACAATGGAATATCATGCCGCCCCTGTTAAAATGACTTATATACAAAAGACAGGCAATAACAAATGCTGGCGAGGATGTGGAGAAAGGGGAGCCCTTGTACACTGTTTGTGTGAATGTAAATTAGTACAACCAGTATGGAGAACAGTTTGGAGGTTCCTCAAAAACTAAAAATTGAGCTATCATATGACTCAGCATTCCCACTATTGGGTATATACCCCCCAAAAAGGAAATCAGTATATTAAAGAGATATCTGCACTCGCATGTTTGCTGCAGCACTTTTTACTGTAGCTAAGATGTAGAAGCAACCTAAGTGTCCATCAACAAATGTATGGATAAAGGAAATGGGGTACATACACAAAATGGAGTACTAGACAGGCATTAAAAAGAATGAGATCTAGTCATTCGCAACAACATAGATGGAACTGGAGATTGTTATGTTAAATGAAATAAGCCAGGCAAAGAAAGACAAACATTGCATGTTCTCACTTATTTGTGGCACCTAAAAATCAAGTCAATTGAACTCATGGACATAGAGAGTAGAAGGATGGTTACCCGAGGCTGTGAAGGATAGTGAGGGTTAAGGGGGAGGCACCGGTGGTTAACAGGTACAAGAAAAAATATAAAGAATGAATGAAATCTAATATTTGATAGCACAACTGGGTGACTATAGTCAATAATAACTAAGTTGTGTATTTTAAACATAACTTAAAGAATGTAATTGGACTCTTTGTAACTCAAAGGATAAATGGCCAAGGGGATGGATACCCCATTCTCTATGAGGTGTTTATTTCACATTACATGCTTGTATCAAAACATCCCATGCACCCCACAAATATGTACACCTACTATGTATCCACAAAAGTTTTTTAAATAATTTTTAAAAACCTCAATTTAAGAAGTAATAGTACTAGAATTCTCAAATGAAGCATCAATATATTGGTGTTTATTGTTCCTGTACTAGACCACAAATATTAGGCTCAACATTTTGATGATAGAGGAAAATACAAGATACAATACTTGTCCCAAAAAGCGTATGATCTAATTTGATAAAAATAACAAACATACATTGAAAATAATTACAAGGACAGATGCAAATTGACGTTTTCTTGTATGGCCTAAAGTATAAATACAAAAATTGAGAAGAAGTAAATAAGAGATATAATAGTAGGAAAAAAGTCACCAAAATATCTATGCCTCTAACTGGACTTAGCCTTTTTAGAAAAGAGAAGATATTCCAGAAAAAAATTTAAAAAGCAAATGTCAAATTTCTTATACATAATGACAAATTGGAATGGATTGAATGAAACATGTTGAGAAAATACCTTTGGGTAAATTGTTTGGGATTATATATCTGGGAAAAATATAAGCTTTTTATTGCTATTTGTTTAGAAATGTTTAGCTCTTAATGATATAAGGTAAAGCCTAATCAATATTAATAAAGAGGTTAGCAGAAAGATAAATTTTTCAAATAAAAAATACTAATTCCCTGACCCTGGAAGATCTATACAAGAACAAAAATATATCACCAAACTAATGCAAATTTATTTCATAAGTCCTCTTCATTCACAGAGGGATGTGTGTTTTAGCCGATATCAATTATTCAAAGAAATCTGAAGAAAAATCCCCATTAAGCAACAAATATTCATATGACCACATCACTCCAGTTTTATTAATGATTAAGTCCCTTTTTGTGATAGGTATGAACACCCTTATAAATATAAATTAAAGTAGTAGGTCAATCATGCTGTGCCAGATAGTGATTCTGCATAAATAAGAATTATTTTCTTGTGTCCAAACTGTCCATGAAGTTATAAAGATGTTCATTTATATATTAATCCATATTCTCAGTTGAAAAATGTCCAGATGTCTAAAATCTATAAGCCTTAAATATAAGATCAGCTTTTATTATTCAATTTTAGTCCTCAGGGAGAAATTATTCATAAAATAAAGTAAAAAGTGGTTATTAACTGTCAATGTTTCACATACTGAATTAGAGATGCTGCAGCTAAGATTAGATGAGCAAAAAGGTGAGAAAAAGGGAAGAGGGGATAGAATTACTGATGTGTTAATTGTTGAATCTCTTAATGTTAAGTCACTTCTATTTCACTTCTTTCACCAAAAGTTGCAAATTTGAAGAAAAAATGAGAACAGAAAAGTAGATCTAGGTTAAGGGGGCCCAACAGTAGATGAAATAATAATTTCAGTTTAGAATATCAGTATTTTTTCTAAATTATTAGTCATGTTACAGTAAAAGTTAGAAAGTAATTGCTATATGAAGTTCAGTACTATGTATATGTAACCTGACTTTTCATTACTAGAAATCTGAAAACAATTAAAACAGAAAGATAGTTAAAATCATGAGTTATAATTAGTAAGCTACTTCAGAATAATTATAAAAATTTCAAAATTCCTTCAGCTTTTTATGCTTTAATAACAATAGTAGTACTAAGTAATTAGTTCACTTAAAGGGATAAATCAGTTGACCATCAATTTGGATATTTATTTGAATTTATTCCCTAACATAAACACTTTCCCTTTATTGTTCAAATGATATGAGAAATAAAATGAGATAATAAACTCTGAGTGGAATTATCAAAGTTATGGCAATATGTGTTATAAATAATTCAAGGATATGATTTCTAATACTGTATGTAATTAAATTGCTAACAAGTAAAATAGTGATCTACTGAATATGATTGAAAATGTTGCCTTTTTTTTTTTTTGAGAAGGAGTCTTGCTCTATCGCCAGGCAGGAGTGCAGTCATGCAATCTCGGCTCACTGCAACCTCTGCCTCCCAGGTTCAAGTGATTCCCCTGCCTGAGCCTCCCGAGTAGCTGGGACTACAGGCGTGTGCCACCATGCCCAGCTAATTTTTTTGTATTTTAATAGAGACGGGGTTTCACCATGTTGGCCAGGATGGCCTCGATCTCCTGACCTTGTGATCTGCCCGCCTTGGACTCTCAAAGTGCTGGGATTACAGGTGTGAGCCACTGTGCCTGGCTGCTTTTTATTTTTTAGACAGTGTCTTGTGCTGTCACCCAGGCTGGAGTGCAGTGGCCTGATCATGGCTCACTGCAACCTCTACCTTCAAGGCTGAAGCAATCATCCCACACTCAAGCCTCAGTTTCCTGAATACCTGAGACTACAGGTATGTGCCATCATGCCTGACTAACTTTTTATTTTTATTTTTTCGTAGAGCTAAGGTCTCCCTGAGCTTCCCAGGCTGGGGTATTTTAAATATTTCTTTTAATACATTTTTTTTGGTAAGAATTAGTAATGAATGCACACTCCAGAGGTGTATTTTTATATATTGCTAATGGATTGACTATTTAACATTCTGAAATGTTTCTTTTACTTACTGGTAGCACTCTTTATTTTGTAGTCTATTTTATCAGATATAAATATAACCACTCCAGCCTTATGTTTGTTATTTTTATGGTTTATCTTTTTCTAATAATTTTTTCAACCGATGTGTTTATTTATATTAAATATATATACTTATGGGTAGTATACAGTTGAGTGTAATTTTTACTCATTCAACCAATCTTGGACTTTTAACTACTGTGTTTGTTCCATTAACGTTTAATGTACCTATAGGTATGGTTATGCAAAATGGATCTATCATTTTATTGTGTGTTTTCTGATGGTCTCCTGAATCTTCTTCTATTTTTTTAATCCTGCCTTTTCTTGAATTATTGAATATTGCATTTACATGTAAATATAACCGTGTCTTAATTTATTTATTAAAATTTAGTTATTTCTTTTTGTTTTTATGTTTTAGTGATTATTCTTGTGATTACATAATACATTCTTAACATTTCACACTAAGTTAATATTGCACCTTTTTATATAAAATGTATGTGCCTTCCAACCACATAGGCTTTTCCCGTCTGCTCTGTTTTTTATGTTATATTTGTCATGTGCATTATGGCTATAAATATTACAAACCCCATATATCAGGATTATAATTGCTATTTTAAACATCTCATGCATTTTTAAAAACAATAATAGAATAATATTTTGTACTAATCCAGATATTTAGCATTTCTTATGTTCTTCATTTCCTTCTGGAGGTAGAATTTTCCACCTGGTGTCTTTTTTCTCCAGCCTCAAGAATTTCCTTTATCATTTCTCATACTGTGAGTGTGACAGTAAAAGTTTCTTTGAATTTTATTTCATTTGAAAATGTCTATACATTTTCTTAGTTCTTAAAAAATATGTGTTCACGTACATATAGGTTGATAGATTTTCTTTTCATGATATCTGATGTGAAAAGTCAGTACACAATAAATTATTGGTAACTGAGATGTAATGTGTCCAATTTCCTTAGATGTTTTCAAGAATTTCTTTAATTTTGATGTTCAGCAGTTTGATTATAATGAGTCTAGGTATTACTGTCTTTATATTAATCCTGTTTGGGATAACCTGAAATTCTTGAATTTTTACATTTATTTTTTTCACCAAATTCAGGAAAATTTTTCACACTGTATATTCAAATATTTTCTTCTCTATTCTCTCTATCCTCTCTTTATTGACTCTCATCACATAAATGTCAGAAATTTTTATGTTGCCTAATAGGTCCCAGAGACTCTACTCATATTTATTTTCATATTTTTTAATCTATTTTTCTGAGCAAATAAGTTCTATTAATCTAATATCAAATTCACTGATTCTTTCCTTTTTCACCATTGTTTTTCCTTGTTAACCACATGCACATATATTTTATTGAAAACGGTATAATTTAGGTCTAAATTTTATATTATATTTAATTTCTTAAAATTTGTACGTTACTGCTGATATTTCTCACCTTTCAATTATAGAAAGCATACTTTAATTTACTTCATTAGCTGTAGTTATAATAGTTGCTTTAACATTCTGACCATGGAGATTATTGTGACTTGAATGTGTTTTCTCTTGTGTGTACGATATTTTTCTGTTTTTTCATTTAGATTGTATCCTGGACGTTGTAGTTTTTTCTTTAATATTTTGCATTTGTTACATTCTCCTGTAGAGTATTGATGTTTTTGATGTAGCAGGAAATTAACTAGGTTAGATTTAAACCTTAAATTCTGTCTATTTAAACCCAATAGCCCAAATCACATTACAATTTCCCGAATTTAACTGTTTCTTGAGTCTGTTCCATGCATGCATGAGTCACCTGTCAGCCAGTTACTAGGACAGAATTTGAGTAAATTTTTTTTTCTGTTCTGATTAGAAAAAGGATCCAGAACAGTTTGCATTCATGTTGTATAGATGACAATGTTCATTTATACTTAGCTCAGGGCTATGTTACCTCTGCTGTCTTGTGTCAAAATATAGCCTGAGAAGAGCTAGACCACCTGGACAACCTGCAGAACATTACACTGAGCTACCACATTGATGACAGCATGCTGATCAGACAGGATAAATAACAGGTGGATGGTATGCCAGAGGCCTTGATGAGATACATGTACTGCACAGGGACAGAGAAAAACCTGCCACTTTACTAATGCCTGTAGGGATGAGATGGCCAGTGATATCGTTTGCAAAGTAAGGGATAATTAATGCATCTAGTGCTCACCACCACACAGAAGGAGGCACAGAATATGGTAGGCCTCTTTTGGTTTGGAGGCAACACTCTTCATATGTAGGCATATTGCTCCAATCCATACTCTGTGACATGGAAGGAAGGAAATTTTGAGACTTTGAGTGGTAAAGGGGTCTACAGCAGGTTTAGGCTGTGGTAGAAGCCACACTGCCCCTTGGTCCCTGCTTTTATTCCTCCCTTGGCATCTGCTCTTTTAAGGTGAATCTAACTCTCATGGTAATTAACCTCATTTTTAACATGGGGTTCCTCTGACCATTTAAATAACATGTATATTCAATGTGCTCAATTCATTCTATCTGTTAGAATTCCTGACACTGCATGACCTGTGAGAATTCTCACCATGCTCACATAATTATATTCCCTAGAACATGATCTTCTCAAATTTGTAATATTGTTTCCCTAATCTTTAAATAAATGAACGACTCAATAGGACCACCATGATGATTACTAGAACTTGTTCTCTGCCTACCTCCTTACCCTTGGATAACCTACTTTGCATTATATCTGCCTCAGCATCATCAATCTCTAATCTCTGACTTTTAAAATTAGCAGGAATGCTGGTCTCGAGTATCCTTCCTTGAGTCAGTCTAGAAATTACCTTCAAGCAGAAAGCCTGGGTAATGAAAGAGATTTCCTTATTTCTTTCCATTTTCTCAGAGTTCACATAATTCCTGTTTTCCAGTCTTTTAAAATAGATGATACCTTCTTCAGTTCAGTTTTGCAATTGTCTATAGTGGAGACGAATTCTGCTTTCTTTTCTTCCCGCATGGCCAGAAGAAGCTCAAAATTATTTGCTTTTTCTAAAAATTTTAGAAATAAAGAATAAAATTCTGGAAGCACAGATGCAGGGCAAGAATAATTACTTACAGAAGAACAAAACATGGCTCAACTTGGGCCTTTCTATGCAAAACAGTCATAGGTAATAGAAGTGAAAAAAGTAAAATTTTTCCAAAATGTTTATTCTGTAGAAAGATATTATTCAAATGTTAACATAGCAGAGAAATGTTTTCAGATAAGTCAAGACTCAAAATATATAAAACCGAGGTGTCTGTCCTTAGAAAATAAAGTGTAGACCATAACAAACAATAGTAATATATCCAGCTAAAATATTATTATTGTTTAGAAATTAGGAATATTATTTTTGTTTAGAAATTTACAGGTTGAAAATCTAGAAAAATATACCATTTTTTTCGAGTAAAACAAGAACATAGTGTAAATGAACTATCTTAGATATGGATAGATACATTTAAATGAATATATGATTTCTGAATTTGAAACTAAAATAGAGACAATAAACACCCTCGTGGATAGCTCAGAAAGTTAGTTTGGTGAGCTGGATGACTAATATGAGAAACTTATTAAAAAACTCAAAGAAAGCCTGGATACAAGAAAATAAATAGGGAAATGTTGAGTGAGATAAATGAGAGATCAAGACCATTGAGATATTCATGAACTGTGCAGGAATATTTGGAACAAATAGGATTTACAGTGTACTAGGCAAAATCAATTAGTTTTAAAAATGTCTTGACCCAGACCAAATCTAGACTATTTTTAAATTCCATAAAAATATACACTATATTAGGATATTCCACTTGGGAAAAATGAAAACACACTACTAATAAGCAAATAAAAATAATTCTAACTTCAGACCTCCTCACATTAGTAAATGTGTGAAGAGAGTAAAATAGTGTCTAATGTATCTTAAAGAGAAAATGGTGACCCCAAGTTATATACCCAGCCACATAGCCATCATTCTGAGGGCAAGTCAATAATATCTCAATATATTTGAGGTTTCAGAAATCCTAAAAACATTTTCTGTGTTTCCCAAAATGTATTTTTTTCTTTTTTTTTCTGAAAATATTTTATCTTTCTTTTTTTTATTTTATTATTATTATACTTTAAGTTTTAGGGTACATGTGCACAATGTGCAGATTAGTTACATATGTATACATGTGCCATGCTGGTATGCTGCACCCATTAACTCGTCATTTAGCATTAGGTATATCTCCTAAAGCTATCCCTCCCCCCTCCCCCCACCCCACAACAGTCCCCAGAGTGTGATGTTCCCCTTCCTGTGTCCATGTGTTCTCATTGTTCAATTCCCACCTATGAGTGAGAATATGCGGTGTTTGGTTTTTTGTTCTTGCGATAGTTTACTGAGAATTATGATTTCCAATATCATCCATGTCCCTACAAAGGACATGAACTCACCATTTTTTATGGCTGCATAGTATTCCATGGTGTATGTGTGCCACATTTTCTTAATCCAGTCTATCATTGTTGGACATTTGGGTTGGTTCCAAGTCTTTGCTATTGTGAATAGTGCCGCAATAAACATACGTGTGCATGTGTCTTTATAAAAGCATGATTTATAGTCCTTTGGGTATATACCCAGTAATGGGATGGCTGGGTCAAATGGTATTTCTAGTTCTAGATCCCTGAGGAATCGCCACACTGACTTCCACAATGGTTGAACTAGTTTACAGTCCCACCGACAGTGTAAAAGTGTTCCTATTTCTCCACATCCTCTCCAGCACCTGTTGTTTCCTGACTTTTTAATGATTGCCATTCTAACTGGTGTGAGATGGTATCTCATTGTGGTTTTGATTTGCATTTCTCTGATAGCCAGTGATGGTGAGCATTTTCTCATGTGTTTTTTGGCTGCATAAATGTCTTCTTTTGAGAGGTGTCTGTTCATGTCCTTTGCCCACTTTTTGATGTGGTTGTTTGTTTTTTTCTTGTAAATTTGTTTTTGTTATAGTGCACTGAAGACAAACCAAAATAAAGAAGTAAATGTTTTTTCTAGTTGCTCCCTTTTATTTATTTTTAGAAATTTTACACATTATGTAATATTTGTACATGTTTATGGGGTACATGTAATATTTTGTTACATGTATAGAATGCATAATGATCAAATCAGAGTATTTAGGGTATTGAGCAGCACAAATATTTATCATTTCTCTGTATTGGGAACACGTCAAATTCTCTCTTCTATTTTAAAATGTATAATACATTTTTGTTAACTATAGTCACCCTACTCTGCTATCAAATATTAGAACTTACTCCTTCCTTCTAACTGTATGTCTGTACTCATTAACTAACCTGTTTTATTTCTCCCACCCACACACTCTTCCCAGCCTCTGGTATCTATCATTATACTCTTAATTTCTATGAGATGAAAATTTTTAGGTCTCAGTTATGAATAAGAACATGTATATTTGTCTCTGTGCTTGGCTTATTTCACATAACATGAGAACCTCCAGTTCCATCCATATTGCTGCAAATGATGTGATTTCATTCTTTCTTATAACCAAATGGTATTCATAATATTCCACCATATAACAGTATTCCATTGTATACATTGATTACCATGAAATACTATTTTATATATGCTATATAAAATATAAATGATATTTATAGATTATAAAATAGTTATATATTTTAAAAAATATATATTTATAAATATGATATTGTATATCATATTTTTAACTCATCATCCATTGATAAACACTTAGGTGGAACCTATATTTTTGCTATTGCGAATGGGGCTGCAGTAAACATGAGCGTGCAGGTATCTCTGAAGTACTGATTTACTTTTCCTCGTATCAATACCAGGTAGTGGGATTACTTGATTGTATTGTAGTTCTAGTTTTAGTTTCTTGAAAAATCTCTATACCGTTTTTAATAGTGGTTGTGCTAATATGCATTCTCACCAACAGGGTATAAGAAGACTCTTCTATGCATTCTCACCAGCATGTGATTTTTTTTCTTTTTAATAATAGCCCACTGGATAAAATATCTCATTGTGATTTTGATTTGCATTTCCCTGATGATTAGTGAAGTTGAGTATTTTGTCACATACCTGTTGGCTATTGGCAGTGGGTAAAGAAAGTGGCTAAATATATGAAATTCAACAGTTATAATTAAAAATTAATGCAAATCTGTTAAGGAATTGAGAAAATGGATATAAGACAGAAAATATTCAACAATAATTTTGAATTTATGGGAAAGGTAAAGGAAAAGAAGTAATCAGGTAGCAAATGGCTTAATAGAAGCTTCCACAGATTATCCTCCCTCCAGGAACAGCAAATTTAACAACTATTACACATAAAAGCACCTTCATAAGAACCCAAAATCGGGTAAGCAATCACAGTATCTGGTTTTAACTTCATGTCACTATAAGAGGTACCAAAGTGGGTAGGAAAGACAGTCTTGAATTGCCAAGCCCCCTCTCCTCCATCCCTTGGCAGCAGCCAGCCACATGGCACGGAGGGGGAGTGCAGTGATTACAAACTTTGCATTGGAAGTCAGTGCTCCCCTCTCACAGCAAAAACAACACTAGGTAGAATGCAAGTGAAGACCATGGAGGGAGCATTCAGACCAGCCCTAGCCAAAGGGGAATCACCCATTCTAGTGATCAGAATTTGAGTTCCGTCAAGCCTTGCCACCATGGGCTAAACTGTGCTGGGGTTCTAAATAACCTTGAAACGAAGTCTAGGCCACAAATGTGTCCGGAATTGGTGGGTTCTTAGTCTCACTGACTTCAAGAATGAAACCGCGGACCTCGCAGTGAGTGTTACAGTTCTTAAAGATGGTGTGTCTGGAGTTTGTTCCTTCAGATATTCAGATGTGTCCAGAGTTTCTTCCTTCTGGTGGGTTCATGCTCTTGCTGACTTCACGAGTGAAGCTGCAGACCTTGGCGTTGAGTGTTACAGCTCATAAAGGCAGCATGGACCCAAAGAGTGAGCAGCAGCAAGATTTACTGCGAAGAGCGAAAGAACAAAGCTTTCACAACATGGAAGGAGACCCAAGCAAGCTGCGCTGCTGGCTCAGGCAGCCTGCTTTTATTCCCTTATCTGGCCCCACCCACATCCTGCTGATTGGTCCATTTTACAGAGATCTGATTGGTCCATTTACAATTCCTGAGCTAGTCACAGAGTGCTGATTGGTGCATTTACATTCCTCTAGCTAGACATAAAAGTTCTCCAAGTCCCCACCAGATTACCTAGATACAGAGTGCCGATTGGTGCATATACAATCCTCCAGCTAGACATAAAAGTTCTCCAAGTCCCCACCGGACTCAGGAGCCCAGCTGGCTTCACCTAGTGGATCCCCCTAGTGGATCCCCCACCTGGGCCGGGGGCAGAGCTACCTGTCAGTCCCACGCTGCACGCCCGCACTCCTCAGCCCTTGGGCGGTAGATAGGACCAGGAGCCACAGAGCAGGGGGTGGCACCCATCGGGGAGGCTCGGGCTGCTTGGGAGCCCACCGGGGATGTGGCAGCTCGGGCATGGCAGGCTGCAGGTCCAGATCCCTGCCCCGTGGGGAGGAGGCTGAGGTCTGGCGAGAATTTGAGAACGACACGGGCTGGTCAGCAGTGCTGGGGGAACCGGTGCACCCTCTGCAGCTGCTGGCCTGGGTGCTAAGCCCCTCACTGCCCAGGGCCAGCAGCTGCTCTGAGTGCAGGGCCCACCAAGCCCGCATCCACCTGGAACTCACGCTGGCCCAGTAGCACCATGCGCAGCCCCAGTTCTCTCCAGCGCCTCTCCCTCCACACCTCCTGGCAAGCAGAGGGAGTGGGCTCCTTCCTGGGCCAGCCCAGAGAGGGGCTCCCACAGTGCAGAGGCGGGCTGAAGGGCCCCTCAAGCGCAGCCAGAGTGGGCACTAAGGCCGAGGAGGTGCAGAGAGAGAGCGAGGGCTGCCAGCATGCTGTCAGCTCTCACAATAACTACAATTCCTAGGTAAGTCCCAATTCAGTGGCAGGTTTGGAGCCAGTGGACCTGAGGGGCATGCAACCTAGTGAGACACTAGCCAGGGTGGCCAAGGAAGTGATTTTGCCATCCCTCCCCCAAACCCAGGCAGTGCAACTTACAGCTCCAAAAGAGAATTTTTCGTTCTGCTTAAGGATAAGAAAGAGAGCAGTGAAGAATACTTTGTCTTGCAACTTGGATACAAGCTCAGCCACACTAGGATAAGGCACTGGGCAGAGTTGTGAAACTCCCATTCTAGGCCCTAGCAAACAGATGAAATTTCTAGACACATCCTGTGCTAGAAGGGAGCCCACTGCCTTGAAGGGAAGGATCTTGTCCTGGCAGGATTTATCATCTGCTGACTAAAGAGCCCTGAATAATCAGTGGCAGTAGCTGGGTATTACACACTGTAGGCCTTGGGTGAGACTCAGACATGCTGGCTTCACATGTGCCCCAGAACATTTACAGGTGTGGAGAGACTTCTTCTGTATAATGAAAGCAGAAGGAAGAGTAAAGATGACTTTGTTTTGTAGCTAAGGTACCAGCTCAGCCACAGTGGGGTAGAGGACCAAGATGGGTCTTGGGGTCCTTGATTCCAAGTCTCAGCTTTTGGATGACATTTCTGGGTGAGTCTTGGGCTAGGGAGTAGCCCACTTCCTTGAAAGATGAGTATGCCTGACAGCATTCACTGGAAGCTAACTAAAGAGCTCCTTGGGTCTTAAGTGAACAGCAGCAGTAGCGTAGAAGTACTCCCTGTGGGCCTGTAGTTGGGGTGGCCACAGGGAGAGACTACTTAGACTGTGGAAAAAGGAGGGAAAAGTCGGAAGGACTTCATTTTTTGGGTTGGGTGCCAGATCAGTTGCAGTAGAATAGAGCACCAGGAATATTTCTAAGGGTTCTCACTCCAGACCCTGTGTCCCAGATGGCTTCCCTGGAGCTGCCTGGTGTCCAGGGAACTTGCTGCCCTGAGGAGAATGACGCAAGTCCAGTTGGCTTTGCCGCCTGCTGATTGTAGAGTGCTAGGGCCCTGAATGAACACAGGCAGCAGCCAGGTAGTGGATAAAGCAGACCTTTGGTGAGACTCAGTATTGTGCTGGCTTCATGTTTGACCCAGTGCAGTCTAAGTGGTGGTGGCTGCAAGAGTGCTTGTGTCATCTTTCCACCAGCTCCAGGCAGCTCAGCACAGAGAAAGAGAGAGAGAGAGAGAGACTGAGAATTTTTGTTTGGCAGAAAACAAGGAATAAAATAAGAGTCTCTGCCTGGTAATGCAGATAATTCTTTCGAATCTTATTCAAGACCATCAAGGCTATTCCTCTATGAGTCTGCAAGAGCCACAATGCTACTGGGCTTTGGTGTTCCTAATGCAGATACAGCTACATTGGCCAAAAACATAGATTATGACACCCAAGTTCCTTTGAATACCTGGACAGCCTTCCCAAAAAAGATGAGTACAAACTAACCCAAACTGTGACTACTACAATAAATAACTCATCAATGCCCAAACACTGACAAACACCTACAAGCATCAAGGCCATCTGAGAAAACATAGCCTCACCTAAGAACTGAATAAGGCACCAGGGACCAATCCCAGAGAGACAAAGATATGTGACTTCTCAATCAGATATTTCAGAATAGCTATTTTGAGGAAATTCAAAGAAATTCAAGATAACACAGAGAAGGTATTCAGAATCCTACCAGATAAATTTAACAAGAAGATTAGAATAATTTTTAAAAGTCAAGTCGAAATTCTGGAGTTGAAGAATGCAATTGACACACTGAAGAATGTATCAGAGTTTCTTAGGAGCAGAATGGTACAAGCAAAAGAAAGAATTAGTGAGCTTGAATATAGGCTATTTGAAAATACTTGTGAAAGAAGACAAAAAAAATTAAGAATAATAAAATGTGCCTACAAGATCAAGAAAATAGCCTCTAAAGGGCAAATCTAAGAGTAATTGGCCCTAAAGAGGAGGTAGAGAGACAGAATTAGAAATTTTTCCGAGGACTAATAACAGAACTTCCCAAACCTAGATAAACATAACAATATTTATGTACAAGACTATATATCATCAAGTAGATTTAACCAAAATAAAACTACACAAGACATTTTGTAATCAAACTTCTAAAGGTCAAGGATAAACAATGAATTTTAAAAACAGCAAGAGAAAAGAAACAATTAATATACAATGAGCTCCAATACATCTGGCAGTGGACTTTTCAGTGGAAACCTTACTGACTAGGACAGAGTGGCATGACATATTTAAAGTGTAACAGGTGGGCGGGCACACTGGCTCATGCTAACACTTTGGGAGGTTGAGGCAAGTGTATTGCATGAGTTCAGGAGTTTGAGACTAGCCTGGGCAACAAAGCAAAACCCTGTCTATACAAAAAATGCAATATTAAGCCAGGCATGGTGGCTAGCACCAGTAGTCCCAGCTACTTGGGAGACTGAGGAAGGAGGATCACCTAGGCCCTGGAGTTGAGGCTGCAGTAAGCCTTGATCACACCACTGCATGTCAACCTGGGTGACAGAGTGAGACCCTGTCAAAAAAAAAAAAAAAAAAAAAGAAAAAGAATGAAAGAAAGGAAAGAAATTACTGGAGAAAAAAACCTTTTAGCCTGGAATAGTATACATAGCAAAATTATCCTTCCAACATGAAGGAGAAATAAAGACTTTCCCAGAGAGAAACATGTTGATGACTTTTATTAACACCAGATCTGTTCTGCAAGAAAGGTTAAAGGGAGTTCTTCAGTGTGAAAGTAAAGGACATTAATGAGCAGTAACGAATCATCTGAAGGTATAAAACTCACTTGTAATCGTACACAGAAAAACAGAATTGTATTACGTTGCAAGTGTGGTGTGTAAACTACTCATATCTTAAGTAGAAAGAGTAAAAGATGAACAAATCAAAATAATAATGACAACCACTTTTCAAGACACAGACTGTATAAGGTATAAATAGAACAAGCAAAAAGTTAAAAAGTGGGGCGAAAAACTTAGGGTGTAGAGTTTTAATTAGTTTTCTCTTTGTTTGTTTATGCAATCAGTGTTAAGTGTCATCAGTTTTAAATAATGTTATATTATTTTCAAGTCTCATGGTAACCTTAAATCAAAAAACATACAAAAGATGCACAAAAAATAAAAAGCAAGCAATCGAACATACCAGTGGAGAAACTTACCTTCCCTAAAAGGAAGACAGAAAAGAAGAAAAGAAGGAAGATAAGACTACAAACAACCGGAAAACAAATAGTAAAATGGCAGGAGTAAGTCCTTAGTTATCAGTAATAACACTGAAAGTAAATGGACTAAACTCTCCAATCAAAAGACACAGACTGGCAGAATGTTTAAAAACAAAACCCAATGATCTGTTATCTATAAGAAACACACTTCAACTATAAATAACACATGAACTAAAAATAAAGGGATTAGAAAAGATACTCCATGCAAATGGACACCAAAAAAGAGGAGGAGTTGCTATACTTATATCAGAAAAAATAGATTTTAAGGCCAAAACTATAAAAAAAGACAAAGAAGGCCATTGTATAAGGGGATTGATTAAGCAGCATGATATAAAAATTATAAATATATTTAAATATATAAATTATATATATTAAGAATTTTATATCTAGATATGATTATATATTATGTGTATATATAATATGTATATTATGTGGATATATAATGCTATATCTAGATATAACACATTGTAGATATATGCATATCTAGATATAACATTATATATTATATATATAATTTTTTATAGATACATAATTACAACATACACACACAAACACACACACACACACACACACACACACACACACGCACCTAAAACTGGAGCACACAGATATAGAAAGCAAATATTGTTATAGATAAAGAGAGAGACACATCTCAATAAAACAATAGCTGGATACTTCAACACCCCACTTTTGGCACCAGACAGACCTTCCAGACAGAAAATCAACAAAAAAATCATTGGATTTAGTCTGTGCTATAGATCAAATGAACTTAATAGGAATGTACAGAACATTTCAACCAATGACTGCAGAATACACATTCTTTTCCTCAGTGCATGAATCACTATCAAAGATAGACCACATATTAGGCCACAAAATGGGTCTTAAAAATTCACAAATATTAAAATAATATCAAGCATTTTCTTTGACCACACTGGAATAACTAAAAATCAATAACAAGATAAATTTTGGAAACTTTAAAAACACATGGAAATTAAACAATAAGCTCCTGAATGACCAGGGTGTCAGTGAAGAAATTGAGAAAGAAAAATGAAAATATTTCTTAAAACAAATGAAAATGAAAACATGACATACCAAAACCTATGGAATACAACAAAACCAGTACTAGGACAAAATAGAGTGAGAGAAACTCAAAATTAATAGAAAAAAATAAGCAATGAGGCAGAAATACATGGAATTCAAATTTAAAATACAATAAAAAGGATCAATGAAATGAAAGCTTGATTTTTTGAAAAGATAAGCAAAATTAACAAACCTTAAGCCAGACTAAGAATAAAAAAGAAAAGACCTAAATAATAAAATCAAAGGTGAAAAAGTAGACATTATAACTGATACTAGAGAAATTTGAAGGATCATTAGAGACTTCTATGGGCAACTATATGCCAAGAAATTGGAAAACCTAAAAGAAATGGAGAAATTTCTAGACACATAAAAGCTACCAAGAATAAACCATGAATAAATTTAAAGCCTGAACAGACCAATAACAAGTTAACAAGATTGAATCTGTGATAAAATGTTTCCCAGCAAAAAAAAATAAAAAATAAAACAAAAACAAACCCTGGGACTTCATGATTCACTGCTGAAATTTACCACACATTTAAGGAAACAGTAATACCAATCCTACTCAAACTACTGTGAAAAACAGAGGAGAAGGGAATACTTGCCAACTCATTCTATGAGGCCAGCATTACCTTGATACTAAAACCAGCTAAGGACCCATCTAAAAAAAAAAAAAACTACAGCAAATATCCCTGTTGAACTTCAATGCAAGAAAATACTATCAAACTGAATTCATCAACACATTAAAAATATTATTCATCACAACCAAGTGGGATTTACCCAGTGATGCAAGGATATAAACTGGGTATTGGAGAAAAATACCTCAACATAATAAAAACCATATATGACAAAACCACATCTAGTATTATACTGAATGAGAAGAACTTGAAAGCCTTTTCTCTAAGATCTGGAACATGATAGGGATATTCACTTTCACCACTGTTATTCAACATATTAGTGGCAGTCCAGTCTAGAGCAATCAGACAATATGACAAAATAAACAGCATTCGAATGGGAAATGAAGAAATACAATCATTCTTATTTGTAGATAACATAAACATATTTGGAAAAACCTAAAGACTTCACAGAAAAACTATTAAAACTAATAAACAAATTCTGTAAAGTTACAGGATATGAAATCAACCTACAAAAATCAGCAGCATGTCTATATGCCCACAGTGAACAATCTGAAAATAAATCAAGAAAGTAATTTCATGTACAACACCACAAATAAACTAAAATGTCTACAAATTAACTTAACCAAGTAATTGAAAGATATCTACAATGAAAATTATAGATCATTGATAAAAGAAATTGGAAAGGACACAAAAAAGGAAAGATATTCTATGTTCATAAGTTAAAAGAATCAATATTATTAAAATGTCCATACTACTGAAAGCAGTCTACAGTTTCAATTAAATCTCTGTCAAAATACCAATGGCATTCTTCACAGAAATATAAAACAGAATCCTAAAACCTATAAGTAATCACAAAGGACCCAGAGTAGCCAAAGCTGTCCTGAGCAAAAAGAACAAGGCTGGAGGAAAACATTCCCTGACTTCAATTTATACTACAGAGGTATAGTAACCAAAACAGCATGGTACTGGAAAAAAAATAGACCAATGAAACAGAATAGAGAACTCATACATCTATAGTAAACTCATTTTTGACAAGGGTGCCAAGAAAGTATATTGTGGAAAGGACAGTCTTTTTAATAAATAGTTCTGGAAAAACTCAGTATCCATTTTCAGAAGAATGAAAGTTGACCATCTCTTGCCTTTACAAAAATCAAATCAAAATGGATTAAAGACTTGAATCTAAGACCACAAATTACAAAACCACTACAAGAAAACATTAGGGACAATGTCTCCAGGACATTGGAGTGAGTAAAGATTTTTTGGGCAATACCACACAAGCACAGGCAATAAAACAAAAATGAACAAATGAAATCACATCAAGTTTTAAAACTTCTGCACAGCAAAAAAAGAAACAAATGAACAAACAAAACACAATCAACAAAGTGAAGAGACAACCCACATAATAGGAAAAAGTATTCATAAACTATCAAGCTGCCAAGGAATTAATAACCAGAATAAATAAGGAACTCAAACAACTCTATAGGACAAAATCTAATAATCCAATTAAAATGGGCAAAATATCTCAATAAACATTTCTCAAAAGAAGACATACAAATAGCAAACAGGCATATGAAAAGCTGTTCAGTACCACTGATTGTCAGAGAAATGAAAATCAAAACTGTATTTATGCTTCATCTCACTCCAGTGAAAATGGCTTATATCCAAAAGACAGGCAATAGCAACGGTTGGTGAAGTTACGGAGAAAAGGGCACCCTTGTACATTGCTGCTTGGGATGTAAATGAGTACAATAACTATAAAAAACAGTTTGGAGGTTCTTCAAAAATCTACAAATAGTTTCACCATATAATCCAGCAATTCAATGGCTAACTATATACCCCAAATTGAGGAAATCAGTATATAGAGATATCTGTGTTCTCATGTTTATTACAGATCTATTTACAATAGCTAAGATTTGGAAGCAACCTAAGTGTCCCTCAACAGATTAATAGGTAAAGAAAATGTGGTACATATACACAATGAAGTACTATTTAGCCAGAAAAAAATAATGAGACCCAGTCATTTGCAACAGCATGAATGGAACTAGAGGTTATTATGTTAAGCAAAATAAGCCAGGCAACAAAAGAGAAACTTACTATGTTCTCACTTATTTGTGGGAGGTGAAAATTAAAACCGCCGAATTCATGGAGACAGAGAGTATAGAATGATTACCAGAGGATGTAAAGGGTAGTAGGGGTGGTGGGGGAAAGTGTAAATGGTTAATGGATACAAAATATAGTAAGAAATAATGAATAAGAACTAATGTTTGATAGCATGACAGGGCGACTATCAACAATAATAATAACAATTGTACATTTTAAAATAGCTAAAATCGGACAGGTACAGTGGCTCGCGCCTGTAATCCCAGCACTTTGGGAGGCTGAGGCAGGCAGATCACGTGGTCAGGAGTTCAATATGGTGACCAGTATGGTGAAATGCCGGGTCTCTGCTAAAAATACCAATATGGTGAAACGTCGTCTCTACTAAAAATACAAAAGTTAGTAGGTCGTGGTGGCAAGCGCCTGTAATCCCAGTTACTCAGAAGGCTGAAGCAGGAGAGTCACTTGAAGCCGAGAGGCAGAGGTTGCAGTGAGCTGAGTTCATGCCACTGCACCCCAGCCTGGGCAACAGAGTGAGACTCCATCTCGAATACATAAATAAATAAATAAATAAATAAATAAATAAATAAATAAATAAATAGCTACAATTGTGTAATTGGATTATTTGTAAAACAAAGGATAAATGTTTGATGTCATGAATATCCCATTCACCCTGATGTGATTATTACTCATTTTATGCCTGTATCAAAATATATGATGTGTCCCATAAATACATACAATACTATGTAGCCACAAAAATTAACAATTAAGAGAAAGAAGTCATCACATGTGGATTTTCTTATCATAACATACCATTTGTCAATATATACTATTTAACTTAAAATCAATAAAATATTAGAGAAAGATAGAAATCAGAATTTTTTAAAAATTAAAGTCATTGGTACAAAATATAACTTGAATACACAAATAACTAGAGGGAAAAACAGCAATTAACCAAAAAATGTTCTAAAGATTGTGTATCTTTAGATATGCCTACAGGCATATAAGGATGCCTGTAGGTTCACATACCTACACACATTCACACAAACATTTACATATGGAAGATAAATTAAACATTCAAGTTATGTCTGTAAGTATAGAAACTGAAAGTGATCTAATTCTTTTATTTAAATATTTTCATTATAAACTGATATGTTTTCTATATTTTACAAAATGATTGTTTATTGCTTTTAAATTCAGCAAGAGAAGATAGGTGTTATGAAAGAAAACAGTTTTTCAATAATTTAGTTCTGAAAGGCTTTGCAATTGGATGTAATCCTATTACTCTTTCTCTAATAATATTCATCAATTAGATGCTGAGTGATGCTTGGCAAATACTACTACCTAAATCTCAATCTGTAACCAGGAATTTATGTAGCACCCTAGAGGTCTCAAGGGTAAAGAAAATATTTTCACCTCCTTCATTTTGAGTTTCAAAGTCACTAAAGCAACTTGGTTATTGGATGATATGGCTTGGCTGTGTCCCCAACCAAATTTCATCTTGAATTGTAGCTCCCATAATCCCCATGTGTTGTGGGAGGGACCCAGTGGGAGGTAATTTAATCAAGGTGGTAGTTATCCTCATGCTGTTCTCATGATAGTGAGTGAGTTCTCATGAGATCTAATGGTTTTATAAGGGGCTTTCCCCTACTCGTTCAACATTTCTCCTTCCCATTGCCATGTGAAGAAGGACATGTTTTCTTCCCCCTCCCACCATAATTGTAAGTTTCCTGAGGTCTCCTCAGCCCTGCAGAACTATGAGTCAATTAAAACTCTTTCCTTTATAAATTACCCAGTCTTGGGCAGCTTTTTTATAATGTAATGAGAACAAACAAATACAGTAAATTGGTACCACAGACAGTGGCATGCTGCTGTAATGATACCTGAAAATGTGGAAATGACTTTGGAACTGAGTAACAGGTAGAGATTGGAACAGTTTAGAGGTCTCAGAAGAAGACAGGAAAATGTGGGAAAGTTTGGAACTTCCTAGAGACCTGTTGAATGTCTTTGACAAAAATGCTGATAGTGGTATGGACAATGAAGTACAGGCTGAAGTGGTCTCAGATGGAGATGAGGAATTTGTTGGGAATTGGAGCAAAGGTGACTTTCTATGCTTTAGCAAAGAGATCAGTGGCATTTTGCCCCTGCCTTAGAGATCTGTGGAACACTGAACTTGAGAGAGATGATTTAGGGTATCTGGCAGAAAATGATTTTTCCTCATTCAAGAGGAAGCAGAGTACAAAAGTTTGAAAAATCTGCAGGCTTACGATGTGATAGAAAAGAAAAATCCATTTTCTGGGGAGAAATTCAAGCCAACTGCAGAAATTTGCATAAGTAACAAGGAGCCAATGTGAATCGCCAAGACAATGGGAAAATGTCTCCAGGGTATGTCAGAGACCTTCATGGCAGTCCCTTCTATCACAGGCCTTGAGGCCTAGGAGGTAAAAATAGTGTTCTGGGCTAGGTCCAGGTCCCCCTTGCTGTGTGCAGTCTGGTGACTGCATCCCAGCTGCTCCAGCAATGGCTAAAAAGGGCCAAGGTACAGCTCAGGCCATTGCTTCAGAAGGTGCAAGCCCCAAGCCCTGGCAGCTTCCATGTGGTGTTTGGCCTATGGGTGTACAGAAGACAAGAATTGAGGTTTGGGAACCTCTGCCTAGATTTCAGAGGATGTATGGAAATGTCTGAATGTCCAGGCAAGAGTTTGATGCAGGGGCAGAGCCCTCATGAAGAACTTCTAGGGAAATGCAGAAGGGACATTTGGGGTTGGATCCATTCAGTGGCTCCATACAGTGGCTCCAATCCCATATAGTGGGGACTGTGTATGGGTGCTCAAACACCACATTTCCCTTCCACATTGCCCCTAGTGGAGCTGGAAATGCCTAGATATCCAGACAGAAGGGGGCAATTAATCTCATGCTGCTCTCATTATAGTGAGTGAGTTCTCAAGAGATTTGATGGTTTTATAAGGGGCTATTCCTCCTTTGCTCATCACTTCTCTTTCCTTGTGCCATGTGAAGAAGCTCATGGTTTCTTCCCTTTTCCATCATAATTGTAAGTTTCCTAAGGCCTTCCCAACCCTGCAGACCTGTGATTCTATTAAACCTCTTTCCTTTATAAATTACCCAGTCTTGGGCAGTTCTTTATACCAGCATGAAAATGAACTAATACATTGGGTTAACCCAAGCCTGAAACAGATAACATCCTAGATAATGGTCAACAGTTATCTACAGTAAAATTCATCATGAAATAAGAGGAACTGATTTAAAAGTCTGGTTTTCACACCAAGAACCAAGAATTTGGCAGGAATGGTTTATGGTCTGTGAGGCCATTGTCAAAAACTTGCTATCATGGTGAAAGCTTTACATTCTAAGGAGGGGATTATGCAAGTTAATCGAGAACTATAAATATAGGAACCTAGGCAGGTTTGAGCATTGACCGTACTTGAACCACTGTAATGAAACAAAATAAATATCCTTTATTACAACTCAACAATCACCATGGCTGGAGTGAGTATTGCATTGCAAATATTGGCAGAGGCTGGATCACATGGGTCAGGTTGAATTATATCTATATTATAACTCAGGTAGTGTATGTAATAGCAATAACCAAAACACTTATATATAAAATATGCATCAGACCATATGTTCTTTAAGTACAAAGTTTATTTAATTTTTTCAACATTCCTAAAAGCTGGTACTATTATGTCAGTTTGACCACTGAGAGATCTGAGTTACAACATGACTAAAGAAGTTGACTAAATAGTAGAGCAAAAATATGAATTAAACAGTTTCTTTCAAGAGTCCGTGTGCTCCATCTTTACAGTATATAAATTGCAATGTAGATAAGCCTCTTGGGATTGCATAATTCATGTGTAAATCATAAAACTGGTAAAGTTTCTAAATTATTCTTAGCATCTTATGTATTAAAAGTAAGCTAATATTAATATGGTAATGTATCTGGTAATAGAGCTATAGGGCAATAGAAATACAGACTCATGAGTTATAGTGACAAAATGCATGGATCTCTTAAAAATGCAAAATAGTCTCTAACATGGAGCCTTTTTTCTTTTATTTTGATTAAATTTACTACTGATGTAAGCCTCCCTGAAGACCTACAAGAATCACCAATTTAGATAGTGACTGCCTGGAAGAAGCTGTTATCTTACAATTCCAGCAATAACTAATTATACTGGCTTTTATTATATCTAATGTTTATAGTCGAAATGTTTCTTATGAGTTAGACTCTTTTATGTTGGTGTATTTGACTCAATTATTCTATCTATACGTTATACTGAAAGGAGAGATTTAGCAGACCCTCAGGAGTGAAATAGTATAGCTCCAAAATATACAGAAGGAACAAAGAGGGATTTCCTCCTGTACATATAGAAAAGCCACATACAGGCCAGAGAAATAATCAAACAAGATATCTAATTTTGTTACTTATAACAATTTTATAATATTCAACAACAGTTATACATTTTCTTTTGGGAAAATAATCTTCAAAATCAATTGGTTATGCTGTTCTGAAAACCAATTAGAATTACAAGTTTCAGACAAGCTGTTAGAACAAAAGTGCTACTTCAATCTATAAATTGTCAGGTACAGACTATATGATTAATATATGTATATACAGGGTCTATCAATTATTGTGCATTCCAGTTCCTCAGTGAAATGTATAAAGCCTAGAATACTTTGTAAGAAGGTTTGCTTTTCTTTCATCACATTCTTTTCCCACATCTTCAGATAAAATTATGTGAAAGCAGAATAAAGAAAATGAAAATTAATGCAGAAATGCCTTGGAAAATAAGTGATAGGAGAGATCTCACAGGATACACTCAAATATAATTGGACTTCTACATTACCTAAAAATCATGAAAACATACACGAGCTTCCATTTTGTGGCAGGACTTTAGATATTATCTAAAATGTTATCATTGAGAAAATTGACAGATTTTGATTAGAATAAATAAGCAAATTCTATCGATATTACCTTTTCCTTCCAGTTGTTTCTTCAACTCATTGCATGTCATGGTAATTACAGAGTTGTTCCTCATTTTTGGCATTTTTTGAAAAATCAAATCAAAGCTAAACAAAAACATATTATGGACCTGGGAAAATCTCCCAGTGGGATGTTTCATTGAGGATAAATGTTTATTGTGTGGACATTCATTATATTTTATCTATTTATCACTCTTTGAGGTTTTACAATTAAGAATGTCTATAAGATGAAACTCCTTTAAAGAATTTAAAAAAAAAAAAAAAAGCTAGGCATTGGAGCTCACTTTTGGAATCCCAGAGCTTTGGAAGGCCAAGGTGGGAAGATCTGTTGAAGCCAGGAGTGTCAGACAAGCGTAAGCAACATAGTGAGAATCCAATTCTACAAAATAATAATAATAATGATAATAAAATGTGCAAAAGTAAAAAACAAATATGCAAAAGTTCCAAATGACAACAAAAATCAGTGTTAGCCAGTATTAACTTTAGAAAACTGCATCAATGATTGCTTTTACTCTCAGCAAAGAACTCTTCTTAAATAAAATGTGCCTTATGATTTTTATGCTGATCTCTAGTCTAAGTTTGTACATAATTAAATCGCAAAGTCATAAGTGCTATGAAAAATTAAACTCTATTTACTCCCATTTGCTTGCATACGTCGTGTGCTTAGCCTGGTGTTTCTGATTCTATCATGTACTTTATATAATCATATCTGTTTATAATTCCTAGCATAAAGGGTATTCTCTAAATTCCAAATTTCCAACAATAATAAAACAAAAGCACCAACATGAAACAGAGAAATATTTTACTGATGAATTTTTGTGTGAAAGGGAGAGGGAGTAGATGAAGATACTCAACTTACTCTTGACAGTTAAAAAAGTTATTTGTAAGTGTTTATTAGTCCATTCTCACACTGCTGTGAAGAAATACCTGAGACTGGATAATTTATAAAGGAAAGAAATTTAATTGACTCACAGTTCTGCAAGTCTGGGGAGGCCTCAGAAAGCTTACAAAGATGGCAGAAGGGGAAGCAAATATGTTCTTCTACACATAGCAGCAGGAAAGAAAAGTATCAAGCAAAGTGAGAGAAGCCTTTTACAGAACTATGAGATCTTGTGAGAACTCACTATCACAAGAACAGCGTGAGAGTAACCACCCCCATGATTAAATTACCTCCCACAAGGTTCCTCCCATGACAGATGGGGATTATGGGAACTACAATTCAAGATGACATTTGGTTGGAAACACAGTCAAACCATATGAAAATTTATGTTATTTTTATGAATTTGGTGTTAATCCTGCTTTCTCAAATACATTACGGATATAGGCTGTGTTTTAACCTGTATTTCATTATTTTATACCTTTGCTACATATAAAGGCAAAAATGCCAACATACTATTGTTTGAAAGAACACAATTTTTAAATTACCTGCTGAAATAAAATAGGGTGTGGTGTTGAAGTAGCTATTTGAGAGAATAAGACATTCAAATTCAATCATTTTAGTGATATACTAGTTATATAAAATTCAGGTATTTTAAATACTGATATAATGCAAAGTAAGAGGACTGTAAATATAAGCTGAAGAGGCCATATAATCTACTGGTTTAACAGCATGGGCTTTGAGTAAAACAAATGTTTGTTGTTATCGTTGTTGTTGTTGTTGTTGTTTTCCACTACCACTGATTTTAGGGAAGTTATTCAACATCTTTGAAATCACAATTTTCTCAGGTATAAAATGAAGGAAAAAAAACCTAAATCATTTAGTGGTTGTGAGCATTAAATAATATCTAGCAAATAAAGCATATAATAAATATTCTCTCTCATTCTAAGTTTTTAATAAGTGGTCATTACATATATAACCTTGGACAAAATACTATACTCTTGAACCTAAAGTACCCAATGTGTAAAATGTAGGACATTCAACTTCTGTGAAAAATTTTGTTGTTATTTTAATATAAACTGCATTGAATCTGTAGATTGCTTTGGGAAGAATGGAAATTTTAACAATATTGATTCTTCCAATTCATGAACATGGATTCATTTTTTGTTCATCCTCTTCTATTCTTTTTATCAGTGTTTTATATGATTTATTGTAAAGATTGTTCTTTTTTGGTTAAGTTTATTCTCAGATATTTTATTTTATTTGTAGCTATTTTAAATGAGATTAGTTTTTTGGTTTCTCTTTCAGATTGTTCACTGTTGGCATATAAAAATGCAACTTACTTTTGTAAGTTGATTTTGTATTCTACAATTTTACTGAGTTTATCAACTCTAATAATTTTATAAGATAATATCATTTGTACACAAGAATAATTTCACTTCTTCCTTCCAAATTTGAATGCTCTTTATGTCCTTCTCTTGTCTAATGGCTCTGGCTAGGAGGAGTTCTAGCACAAGACTGAATAATTCCCAGATTTGTATGGAACCACAAAAGGCCCCAAATAGCCAAAGCAGTCCTGACCAACAGCAGAAATGAAAACAAAACTAAACTCAAACATCTAGGGGAATCACATTACTTGACAATATTATATTACAAAGCTATAGTAACCAAAAGAGCATGGTTCTGGCATAAAAACAGACACCTAGACCAATGAAACACAATAGGGAAATCAAAAATAAATCCACACTCATTTGCATCAACTCTTTTCTGACAAAGGTGCCAAGAACAAACATTGAATAAAGAACAGCCTCTTCAATAAAAAGTGCTGGAAAAACTGGATATCCATATGCAGAAGTATCCATTAAAATGGATTAAAGACTTAAATCAAAGACTCAAAACTATGAAACTACTAGAAGAAAACATTGGGGAAACACTCTAGAACAATGCTGTGGGCAGACATTTCTTGAATAAAACCTCAAAAACAAAGAAAACAAAAGAAAAATGGACAAATTGGATCACATCCAGCTAAGAAGCTTCTGCATTTCAAACAATCAACAAAGTGAAGAGGCACCCCATAGAATGGGAGAAAATATTTTCAAACCACCCATCTGACAAGGAATTAATAACCAAAATATATAAAGAACACAAAAAAACTCAATAGACAAAAAAACAAATAACCTGATTTTAAAATGACCAAAAGGCCTACATAGAAATTTATCCAAAGAAGACATACAAATGGTTAATGGGTATACGACAAATGCTCAAGATCAGTAATTATCAGAGAAATGCAAATTTGAAGTATAATGAGATATCATCTCACTCACATTAAAATATCTTTTGTCGAAAGACAGGAAATAATGGATGCTAGTGAGGATGTGGAGAAAGGGAAATCCTTGGGCACTATTAGCGGGAATGTAAATTAGTACAGCTACTATGGAGAATAGTGTAGAGGTTTTTCAAAAAACTAAAAATAGGACTACTTTATGACCCAACAATCCCACTGCTGGGCACACACACACACACACAGACACACACACAGACACACACAGGAAATAAGTATATCAAAGACATATGTGTGTAGTCCCATGTTTATTGAAGCACTATTCACAGTAGCCAAGATATGGAATCAAAAGTAATGTCTATTAACGGATGAATACATGAAGAAAATATAGTTGATATACAACATGGACTATTGTGCAGCTGTAAAAGAATCAAATCCTGTCATTTGCAGCAATATGGATACAACTGGAGAACATTGTGGTAAGTGAAATAAGCCAGGCATACCAAGACAAATATTCAATGTTCTCACTCATATGTGGGAGCTAAAAAAAAACTGAACTCACGGAGATAGAGAGTAGAATGATGGTTACCAGAGGCTGGAAAGGGTAGCAGGGATGGCAGGGATATAGAGGAATGGTTGACAAGTACAAAATACATTTAGATAAAAGGAATAAAATCTAGTGTTTGGTAACAAAATAGAGTTGCTATAGTTAATAATATACAGTAAAGTCAAAATAACTAAAAGCAAAATTGGAATGTTCCCAACACAAAGAAATAATAAATGCTTCAGATAATGGATATCCCAATTACCTTGAGTTGACCACATTGTATGCTTGTATCAAAATATTATGTGCACCCCATAAATATGTACAACTATTATATCCCCATAATTACTAAAAATAAAAAAATAAAATGGGAGACATTCACATCTGACACCCCATGTCCTTTTTATGCTGTTTATATATATTTTTTAATTTATAAAATAATTTCAGCCATATTGGAAGCACTCAAAGAATAATGTGATTTTTATTTTTAATTTAAATACTATTGTTTAATTTATTATTTTTAAAAAAGATAAAGTATCTGTCTTTTTAAAATTGACATTTCACTTATGATGTTCTCAAAGTTCATCTGTTTTGTATCATAAGATTTCATTTTCTTTTAAGGCTGAATAATATTGCAACATATATATACGCTCCATTTTGCTTGTTCATCCATTCATGAATGGACATTTGGGCTGCTTACACCTCTTGGTTATGGTTATGGTGAATAATGTTGCTGTGATCATGGTTGTGCAAATATCTCTTAAAGATCATGTTATACTTAACAGTGGTTAAGATGGTAAATTTTATGTTATGTGCTTTCTTACCACAATTTAAATTAAAAGATATGTAGTCACATAAACATTTATTCTCTATTTAATTAAAAGAATTATATAAAAATTAAATAGCTCTTGATAGATAGGCTTTTGAATATTGGGAACAAAGCATAAACAAGAAAATGGAAAAATCAAGCAAAGTGAGAGAAGCCTTTTACAAAACTATAGGATCTTGTGAGAACTCACTATCACAAGAACAGCGTGACAGTAACCACCCCCATGATTAAATTACTTCCCACGGGGTCCCTCCCATGACAGATGGGAATGGGATTATGGGAACTACAATTCAAGGTGAGATTTGTTGGGAAACACGGTCAAACCATATCAAAATTTATGTTATTTTTACAAATTTGGTGTTAATCCTGCTTTTACAAGTAAAAATGATTTTACTCATAAATTTCATCAATAGAGATATAATATATCTCTATTTATTCTATCAAGAAAATATTTTGACAATTCAAATCAGTGAACACAAAACTGTCAAAATGACCAATTAGATTTTTCCTCATGCTGTGAAAAACTGCATTAAATCTGTGATATGTCAAACAATGTTGTAGCTACCTGTTGTTATCCCTATGATGTATTTGACATAAAGACTTGGGAGAAATGTTGCTACTTTCCTATTTTTGTTTAGATGTTTTCTAGGAAAATCACTTTTGAATAATGAAAGCATCTCACATTAAATAAGCCCTGTTCTCCAAAATGTCACTTAGGAAAAGCACAATACCTACATATTAATGTAAGGTTTTTTCTTTTTACAATTTCTTTACTGATTATATTTTCTTGACACCATGATATAGTTGAACCTATATGTTAGAATTAAGTTCAATTATTAACATGAATAATACATCAAAATTAGTAGAAGATTAGAACTTTTTAAAAAGAATAGCTATATATCTAAGAAATTATTTCTTCATGTGGAATAAATGTGGTTAAAAAGTGCACTGGACAGAAACCCATGCACTTGAGGTTAATTAAGCCTCAAATTAAATCAGCATCACTGAGACACCATAAAAAGACCCAAACCAGCATAAAAAGACTAAGAAATGTATTTAGACTCAAATCAAAGGCATAAGTTCAACCTAACCCCTGAAATTATACATTCATGGGACATAAACAAATTAGAAAGTAGATGCTTTAAATTATATGTGAACAAAATGCACAAGTCTCTCCCTAATCCCTAAATTATGCATGTGCAGGAGAGACACAAAATGACAACGAAGGATTTGAGAACTAAAATGATACTTGAATCACCACCTACAGAAGGCAAAACATTTGGTGTGAAACTACCTAGACTAAATGCTTATGAAAATTGGAAGTATCACCAATACATCTAAAACATTATAACAGGACCAAGTCTATACAACATGGCATTCAGAAGAGCCAGAATAAAATGTGCAATATGACACATAAAAAGAACCAGGAAAATGTGAACAACTATCTTAGGAAAAAGCAATGAATAGATGCCAACATCAATATCACTCAATATTTGTAGTTATCAGAAACACTTTAAAGCAACTATCACTACTATTTTCCAGAAGTAAAGAAAAATTTACTTAAAATGAACGAAAAGCTAAAATAAAGCTAGATAAAAAAATTGAAGTTTTGGAATTGAAAAATCCAAAATCTGAAATTTAAAATACTACTCATAGCAGAATGAAGATAATAGAGAAAAATAGTCAGTGACCTGGAACATAATTAGATATATAGAAATTATTTTGTCTGAACAAAAGAGAGAAAAAAATAGAAAAAAACAAATAAAAAGCTTTATGGACAGGTGGGGTAATATTTTAAAATCCATTATGCATATACTTGAGAGAGAGAAAAAGAGAGGCAGTCAGAAAACATATTTGAGGAAAAAATAATGCAAAATATCAGAAATTTGGTACTACATAAATAACACATTGAAATAATGAGCAAATTCCAAGCAGTAAAAATTCAAAGAAAATTATGCCTGAAAACATTGCAGTCAAGATACTTAAAACCAAAGATAAAAGAAAATCTTGCTAGTAGCGAGAGAAATGTCCACATTACAACAAGTACAATGGTTTGATTGCCTGGAGCTTTCTCATTGGAAAGCATGTAGGCCTGAAACAGTGAAAGATATTTTAAGCTGCTGAAATTAAAAAACAAAAAAAACTGTCAACACAGAATTCTGCAAACATGAAAATATCCTATAAGAAGGAGAGAAAAATAAATATCTTTTCCGACAGAGAGAAACTAAGATATGTGTATAATAAAGATATATAAACAATATATAAATATACAAAATGGGCCTGGCACAGAGGCTCACAGCTGTAATCCCAGCACTTTGGGAGGCTGAGGAGTGCAGATCACTTGAAGTCAAGAGTTTGAAACCAGCCTGGCCAACATGGTGAAACCCCATCTCTACTTAAAATACAGAAAAAAAAAAAAATTTAGCCAGGGCATAGCAGCTCATGACTATAATGCCAGCTACTCAGGAGGCTGAGGTAGGAGAATCGTGTGAACCTGGGAGACGGAGGTTGCAGTGAGCCCAGATTGCGCCACTGCACAGGTGACAGAGTGAGACTCCATCTCAAAATATAATAATAAATATAAATATAAATAAATAAATATACAAAATGTCCACCTGGCCCAAATGTAATCTAAAATATAACAAACAGTGGAGATGATAGAAAGTATTTGGTGCAAGGTTCTACATTTAAACAAATTTTGTATAATATTAACTCTATGTTTATGGATATCTATGTATATATCTTTTAATCTTTAGCAAACCTTTTTTAAAAAGATGTGTAGCTTAAAATTAAGTACAAGAAAAATGTAATACTTAATTCAAAAAATTTGAAACAAAAAAAAAGGAAGATAGGAGAAACAAAAGATACGGGGGCAAACAGGAAAAAAATGTTGACCTAAATCCAACTATATACAAATAAACATAGTAAACATTAATGTTCTAAACACTTTAATTTCAGGGTGGAAACTGATAGAGATAACAGAAAAGAGAGAGAGCTAGGCTCAGCCTTTAAGAGATTTACATTAAAACAAAGATAAGTTGAAAGTAAAATAGTGGAAAGTGTTTACTAAGCAAACATTGAATAAAAAAACTGGAGTTATATTAAGAATAGTTAAAACTGATTTATAGAAAAAGATTATAACTAAAGACAAAGGATATTATATAATATTGAAGGGAATAATTTGTTAGTTAAATAAAACAATTATAAATGCTATGTGTCTAATATCCTGGGTGCACAATACATTAAGAAAAAACTGACAATTGAATGAAGAGGTAGACAATTTCAAAACCATAGTAAGATATTTTTACACTCCCCCCACAAGCAATTGAGAAAAAAAAATAGGCACAAATAATCAATTAAGACCTAAAATATTTGAACAAAGTATAAACCATTGTGCTATACCTGTCACTTATAAACAAAACACTGCATCTCACACTTACAAAGTATATATTATTTTCTAGTGCATATATCACATTCAACAAAATGAATAATATACTAGGCCATAAAACAAATGTGTTATCTAACCATATGTAATTAGAGGCAAATAACAGGAAATATCAATGTACTAACAAATCATAGGAAAGAGAAAAACATTTTCAAATTAATAAAAATAAAAATACATTTTATCAAGATGCTAAAGCTAGAACAGTGCTCACAGACAAGTTTTTATCTTTAAATACTTACATTCATAATGAAGCAGCAGCAGAAGAAAGAGGAGGAAGAAAAGGAAGATAAGGAGAATGAGTATTTAAGGAAAAGAATAGCAAAGTATAATAAATCCAAAGTAAATAGAATGAATACTAAAGATAAGACCAGATAATAATACAAAACAACAAAAAATAGACAATAGAGGAACCTATAGGCCAAAGCTGCCTTTTGTCTATGTATGTGAAAGATCAGTCCCTAGGTTAATCAAGCAAAAAAGAGAATGAAGAGAAATTGTCAATGTCAGAAAAAAATTGGGTTATGACCACGTATTATAAAAATATTAAATACAATTTTAAGAAAACTTAATTTTTATGGTAAAAACTAAAGCCTTTGAAATGAATCAATTTCTTCTGAAATACAAATTATCAAAATTTATACAAGAGGTAAAAAACACCTGTATAACTCCATATCTATTGAAGAAATTGAATTTAATTTTTTATTTTTATTTTTATTTTTATTTATTTTTTTTGAGATGGAGTCTTGCTCTGTCACCCAGGCTGGAGTGCAGTGGCACAATCTCAGCTCACTGCAACCTCCACCTCCCGGGTTCAAGCAATTCTCCTGCCTCAGCCTCTCAAGTAGCTGGGACTACAGACACGTGCCACTACGCACGGCTAATTTTTTGTATTTTTAGTAGAGATGGGGTTTCACCGTGTTAGCTAGGATGGTCTCAATCTCCTGACCTCTTGATCCGCCTGCCTTGGCCTCCCAAAGTGCTGGGATTACAGACGTGAGCCACCGTGCCTGGCTGAATTTCTTATTACAAAACAGAAATCAAATCTACAAACAAAAATGGTTTTACTTGTAAAATTTATCAAAGGTTGAATGATTAAATAATACCACCTTATATAATTATTTCACAAAATACAATGAATAAAACTGTATGCTTGTGTTATGAGTTCAGAATAAACTTTACACCAAACAAAGCCTGGTGATGTTATGGAAAAGAGAAAAACACAAATAGATCATTATCAGTCATGAATGTAGATGAAAAAATGCTAAATAGAATGTTAGTACATAAACAGAACAATATATAAAAATGATAAAACCTGAGGATCAAATATTTTTTATCTTAAGAGTGCAAAAGTGGCTAAAATGTTGAAAATAAATTATTGCAATTTACTATATTAACAAAGATAAAAAATATGTAATCACTTCAGTAGGTGCAGAGAAAGCATTTAATGAAATTTTTAATAAAAAGTTGCAGCAAAATATAAATGATTGGAAACATTCTGAAAATAATGAAGGGCATCTGTGAAAAACCTACAGCTAAAATCATACTTAAATATCAAATAATAAATGTTCCCCTTGAGACCAGAAACCAGTAAAGGATGATTGCTTTTACCACTTCTGTTCAACACGGAAAGTCCTGGCCATTACAATAATGCAAGTAAAAAAAGAGAAAAGTCACAAATATCAGAAAAAGAGAAGAAATGCTGCTTCCATTTGTGAGTGATACGATTGCTTGCATAGAAAAACCATAAAATAACTCACACAATGCATAAATGAATTTAGCATGTTACATGGTTAGTGCAGAAAAAAATAAACTGAGTTTTTACAAATTAGCTTCAAGCATTTGGAAAATGAAATTCAAAAATATAATTCCACTTATAGTACCCCCAAAACATAAAAATATTTCATAAAAAAAGAAGAAATCTAAACACTCTACCTTGATAATTAAGAATGTTGCTTCAAAAAGTTAAAGATAATAGATGGAGAATGAATGCTAAATCTGTGAATTACAGGACTCTATATTGATAAGAGCAATTTTCCCAAAATTGATATATAGTTGTAATGTATTTGATTGTGGAACAATCAAAATTTCAGGAGGATTTTTCTGTTGTTATTGAAAAGCCCTATTACATTTAACTGAAACAGTTTTTTAAATGAAAAAGAAGATTGCAGGACTTAATCTCTCTTATTTAAAGACTTACTATAAAGCTGCAAAAATCAAGACCATTTGGTATTGAAGAAAATATGTACATATAGATCAATGGAACCAAAAAGAGTACGGAAATAGACCCACATATATAAATATATACCCAATTCATTATTGACAAAGGTAACAAAGCCATTCCACTAAAAAGTGTTGTATTAACTGAGTATAAAAAATAAAAACTTAAAAAAGTGACAAAACAGCCTACATTTTTTAAAAAACATCAAGATGAATTACTGAACCCAAAACTTTGAAATTCTAGAAAAATGTCATAAACTATTTGTCATTTGGGGTATGCAAAAGTTTCTTAGAACATACAAATCTAGAACCATAAATGTACTCATTACACCATGGAATAAAATGTAAAATATAATTTTAAATATTATAAACTTGTCAATAAAAAACAGCATAAAAATTGACATTGTGAGATGATAGGATACCAAGAGCTTCAATTTTATATAATAATGTAATGTTTAATCTTATATTATTTTTACAGTGTTATTGAAGTCTATTTAAAGGAAAATATGCCACATGATTAGAGTGTACAATTTGATCGGTTTTGACAAATGTGTTTGCAGATCCTCACCATTTATTTTAACACAGCCTCACCATATATTTCTTGGATGGATTTTGGTGCCAAAAAGTTGATTGTTGTTTTTTACTGGTATTATTACTTAAGAGTTAATATATGCAATATTTACCAAATATTTACTGAAGTACCCTATGTTTGAGATAAGGTACCATTGAACATTTACTTGAATGAAAATGAGTATAAAACATTTTTATTACTCAGAATTCTTAAAAGTTATACCACTATCTTCATGAACTAAAAATTACATTTAAGAAATCTGAAACAAAACAAATTGTATAATATAATCTGTTCTTTTAGTCCCAGGCTATTTTTATATTTATTATTAAAATTTATTACATTTCCAAGGAGAGTTATTTGGATTCTAGAAAATATACATATAATTTGTATCTGCCAAGTATCTTTCGCATTGTCTCTCTATATTTGATAATACCTTACGAAGGAAGAATCTTAAAGATAGACATACCGATTGTGTGTGTGTGTTTGTGTGTATGTGTGTGTGTGTGTGATAAATGAGATAGATAATAGATGACAAGGTGAAGATTTGTAAATTTATTTCTGAGAATTAAATTTGTCAATTATGTGAGGAAAGAAACAATAGATTTGGCATTCATTTTGCTAGTGTGCAAGATGTCTTGTTGGTGGCAATGACACAGGACACATTTCCAATAACACAAGACAATGTTTTCTCTATTCAGGCATGTCAGATATATTACTACTACATAAATTCTGTGGTGTCCTTGTATGATTTATACCTAAAAGTCTGTAACTCAAAGGCCATTAAATTTCCTTTGTAGCTTGTAAAGGGGAAAAAAAACATATAGGGGGAAAATAAAATAGGAGGTTGTCTTAGTCAGTTCAAGCTTCCTTAACAAAATACCCTAGAGTGAGTGGCTTAAACAATAGAAATGTATTTTCTCAAAGTTCTGGAAGCTGTAAGTCCAAGATCAGGGTGCCAGCATGGTTGGGTTCTGGTATTGGGTGTCTTCCTGGCTTGTAGATGGCTGACGTCTTGCTGTGAGCGCATATGGCACAAGGAGAGAGACATGAAACTCTCTAGTGTCTCTTCTTATGAAAGTGATAATCCCATCATGAATACTCCGCCCTAATGACCTCATCTAAACCTAATTATCTTTCAAAGGCTCTACCTTTAAATACTATCAATGTGAGGGTTAGGGTTTCAAAATAAAAATTTTGAGGGAACACAGTTCAGTTCATAACAGATGTATTTTCTCTTTTGTTACTAGTTTTCATAGGGACCTCTGGGAAGGTTTTTCTTTGACTTTGATACACTCCATCTTTTGTAGTTTATCTTATCAATCTTTAATAAAACGATATTGAAGCACAACAGGCATGCAGTAAAATCCAACAATTAGCAGTGTGCAATTTTATAAGTTTTGGTAAATATATACTATCATATGAAAATCATCTACTAATTGATTTCATTCTGGTTCTACTCCTCCAATGGAACAATGACGGATATTACTGGTAATTGATGACTGGGTGCTGGACATTCCAAATTTTACATTGGGGTGAAAATTTTCTTGTATTCTTTTGAATAGTGCGGGATTTTGCCTGACATACAATTAAATTATTTGGATTAGTTGAACCTTTTCAAGACTTGCTTTAAGATTTCCTAGAATGCCTACAGAGTAGCTGTTGTTGTGGAGAAAATTTAGTTCTGCTATTGTTTTAATAACCTTCTGTGGCCCACGCTCTTCTGTGAATTAGGAGATCTTTCTATTCTGACTAATTGGAAGATAACTTCTTTGCAACCCTATGTGCACTCTAAGGATTGATAGGCCTGCTACTTCTGAGTAATTCTCTCCCTGTCCTTGTATAATTTCCTTTCATTGGTGCCCAGATCAATACTCAGCTAAAACTTGATTGACCCTCTTTGAATGTCTGTGATGCTATCTCTCTTTGTGGCTCCTTTTTTTATTATCTGCCCCCCTTCTCAAGCCGCATTAGCCTACTTTAATTCTGATATCTGTCTCTGCAACCGAGTGAGATCTCTGGATTTCATTTGCATTTCTTATCCCTACACAAGGCTCATCTTATGTGTTTCTCTTTTTACAGAAATCAGAGCCCTTTGCTACCTGTTGGCCAACATGTGAAAATCATTATTTCACATATTCTGTCCAGTTTCTTAGAGTTTTAAAGCAGTTGGAACAATTATGTTCTTCCTGTTACTCCATCATAGTTGGAAGCAAATGTCTTACCTATGAATCCGTTATGCACATCCGCTTTTATCATCTCCTCTTGTGTCCCATCATTTATTATTGTAAGTAATTAGTTCTTTGTGGGGATTACCGTGCTGCCTGTCTTATCCATAGTTGCACCAGATAGGAAGTAAAGTGGAAGTTGTCTTTCTGTGTTAGTGGATCTTACTTGCAGTGTAGTTGTTGGGTATTTTGTTTTTCAATGGCAGCATTCCAGAGTTTAACTACATGACTGTTGTGAGCATGAGGGGCAGACAACCACTTCCTTAATGTGGCCCTATTGGTTGCATTGACTCCGCTGTCTGTACTCATAGACATGGAAGATACCTGATCTCTCTATCATAGCTCACATGGTATGATTCCCGGGCCAATATTTCTTTTGCCGACTCCCAGAATGACAACTAAGACAGTGTGTTGCTATTTAATAGAATCAATTTTTTAGTGGCTATCTGATTTCATGCATTTTTTCACATCTGCCTGATTGTGGCAGGAATAGCAATTCCCTTGACAAACAAGTTCTATGTTCTATGAAGCTTAATTAGAAGTCAATCCTGTAGATCTAAACTAGCATCTCTCAGATTCTGGAACTTTCACTGATTTTGAAAAGACCTGATCACCTATATTCTCTGCAACCAAGATGAAGGTCCAAAGAAATCAAGGCTGCTGGAATTCAAGACAGAGTACAAGGGTGTAAATAACAGAGAGAAAGAATGCTGAAGATGTGCAGAGGGTATCATCAAGTATTAAGCAGAGAACTGTCTGGTGCATATGTCAGGATATTACTAAGGGCAAGAGAAAGAATCATCTGAGAGAACCAGAGAAAACAGTGCTTAGCTCTCACTCAGGACTGGCAATCTAGGTCATCCTCAGCCATTTTTTCTTCCTTTTCAATCATAGTTCCTTATATTTTCCATATTACATTGAATACAACATCTAATATTATATTGAATAGAAATAATAAAAATCAACGTCTTGTGTTTTGTGACTATTACGGAGAAAACATACAGTTTCTAACAATTAAGTATGATGTCAACCTTGGGATTTCATAGACACACAAACATTACTAGGAAGTTTATTTTTGTTCCTAATATTGAAAATTCTTATCATGAAGGGGTGTAGTATTTTATCAAAGGTTTTTGTTTGTGTCTATTGATATGATTATATAAAATTTCCCGTTTATTCCCGTAATATGATGTATTCATATAAAAATAAGTGGGTTACAGATATTAACCCATTGTTGCATTCCTGGAGTAAATCTCACTTGTTTATTATGCATATTTTTTATGCATCTAGATTTTATTTGTCAATATTTTGTTAATGATTTTTGTGTATATGTTCCTGAGGAATATTGGTCTGTTGTTTTGTTTTGTTTTGTTTTATGTAGAATGTCTTTGTCTGGCTCTGGTATCAGGAAAATACTAGCCTCCTACAATTAATAGAAAACTGTTTCCTCTTCCTCGAGTATCTGAATGGTTCTTTAAAATTTGATAAAATTCACCACTAAAGCCATCTGGGCCAAGGTTTTTTTGCAAGAATATTTTAAATTACTAATTCAATATCTTCACTTGCTATAGATCCATTTAGGTATTCCATATCGTATTAAGTCAGTTTTGTCAATTCATGTCCTTCTTGGAATTTTTCTATGTCTTCTAATATTTAAGTTGTTGGCATACAGTTGATCGTAGTATTTTTGTATAATTATTTTAATTTATGTAGGTTTAGTAGTAAAGTTCCTTTTTTATTTCTGATTTTGGTAAATTGCACCTTCTCTTTGGTTTTCTTGTTTGGTCTGCCTAAAGATTTGTCAGTTTTCTTGGTCATTTCAAATATCAACTTTTGTCTTTATTTTTTCTATATTTTTCTGTTTTCTATTTCCTTGAGTTCTTGCTTTATTCTGACCACCGTTGGCTTAGTTTGCTCTTCTTTTTTTGGTTATTAATATAGAAACTTTGGTTGTAGATTGGAAACTTTTATTTTTATGCAAGTGTTTAAAGCTATAAATCTCTCTTTTAGCTATGCTTTAGTTGTATATATAACTTTTAGTAGATGTTATTTTCCATCCATTTAAATTTAAAAATATTTTCTGATTTATCTTGTGACTTCTATGACTCCTGAGTTATATAAAAGTTTTTTTGTTTAATTCCTTTTTATTTTATGATTTCCCAGATACTTTTCTGTGGTTTGTTTCTAATTTAATTTAATTGTGGTCATAGAAAATATTTTTATAATTTTAATTCTCTCAAATTTAATCTGTCTTCTTCCATAGTTTAGGATATGGTCTATTTCATGTATTTCCTTGAAAAAAAAATGTCCTTAAAGAATATGTATTTTGCAGTTATTGCATGGATTAATCTGCATATGTCAGGTCAAGTTGGTTGACAGTTTTGTCAAGTCTTCTATATCCTTAGTGATTTCTTGTTTAGTTATTCCATAAATTATTGAGAATGAAGTATTTATTTATTTTTTTTCTCAGAGAACTGTGGTGGTTTATTTTGACCTGTTAGGTGCCTCATTGAAGAACTCACTCAAAAAGCTTACCTTTTCTTTGCCTAACCCAGAACTCATCCAGGGCTGAGAACACTATACAGGAGGTATTTTCAAAAATATTTAAAGGCAAATGTTGTAGCTGCTGTTACATGGACAAGCTATAACAATTGAAACAAACAATAGATCAACTAAAAGCTTTTGAAGAAAAGCTGAATAATGAAGAGCTTGGGGGGAATAAGGGCTTTGAAAAGCTCATGAATATTGGTGGGAATCTAGAAGGCATATGCATATCCTAGACTAGATGCATGATTATAAAATACCTAAAAACATCGTAAGCCCTAACTTCTGATCAAACCTCAGGCTCATCACAGGTAGGAATTGAAAACTAAGACGAAACTGTAATCTGCCTGACTGAATGTGGCAGGTATGAGCCCCAACCAGCCCATCTGCAAAATGGAAGTTGTTTCTTTTTTTCTCTCTTTTTTCCTACTTTCCTTCTTCGTTTGTTTTTTTATTCCTTCCTGAGAATAAATCATTTCAATATAAAATTAATATTGATGAATTATCTGTTTCAGTTCTGGTAGGTTTTGTTTCATGTATTTCAAGGCACTTTTCATAGGTGAGTATATATTAATAATTGTTAAATATTCACGATTTACCAACTCCTTTCTCATTATAGATGTCTTTCTTGGACTTTAGTGTTATATCGTGCTCAAAGTATATATTGTAAAACATAATATAGTATCTGTAACTCTCTTATGGTTACTATTTGCAAGGTCTATATTTTCCATTCTTTTACATATAACCTATTTATGTCTTTGAATCAAAAGTATGTCTTTTTTAGACAGTACATAGTTGATTCTTGAATTTTTTTAATCCAATTTGACAATCTCTGCCATTTGATTGGGGTGTTTAGAAAAAGTACATTTAATATAACATTGATATGGCTGAATTTGCATTTTTTATTTTGCTATTATTTTCCATATATCCATTGTCTTTTTTCATTGTTCTTTTGTTCCTCCGTGACTGCCTCATTTGATTCTAAACACTTGATTTTAGTTATTACTCTGTTTATATTTTGTCTATAATTTTAATGTTTTACTTTAGTAGTTTCTTTAAGGATTACTGTGTGTGTATACATAACATACATAATATAAATTATATGTGATATAGGTGTGTATATATATATATACACACATGTGTACAAAAGCACTATTGAGTTATAGTTCATGTACATACGCTAGAGTGGACTCTTTTTAAAGTGTACAATTTAACAAGTTTTGACATATGTATGTAACCATAAAACATAATATTCACCACCCCTAAATGGTTTTTAATTTCTTTTTGTAATACCTCTGTCTTGGCTTTCCCAACCCACTTCCCCAGGCAACCACTAATATGCTTTCTGTCTCAGTGGATTTGTTTGTGTTTTCTAGTGTTTTATATTCATGTTCTTATACTGTATGTACCTTTCTTATGCCTGGTTTCTTTTACATAGCAAAATTATTTTAAGAATTATTCATGTTGCTTTTATATCAATAGTTCATTTCTGTGTGTTTCTCAATAGTATTTATAAGAAAGATATAAAACAATTTATTCACCTATTGATGAGCATTTAGGTTGTTCAACTTATGGCTATTACAAATAAAAGTACTATGAACTTTTGTGCACAATTGTTTAACATATGTTTTCTTCTTTATCTGATTAATTCTATCCCAGGGGCAGAATTGCTGGATCACATGGTAGAGGTATGTGTAATCTTTAAGAAACTTCTAAACTGTTTTCCAATGAGGTTGTAATTTTACCGTCCACCAGCAGTTTATGAGAGTTCCAATGTCTTTAAACGCTCTGCAACACTCGGTATAATCAGTCTTAAATTCTAGTAGGTTTTTAGTGGTATCTCATTGCGGTTAATATGCATTTCCCTGATAATTAATACTGTCGAGCATCTTTTCATGTCTTAATTTTCCATGAATACTTCTTCTTAATGAAGTGTCTCTTCAAATATTTTGCCCATTTTTAACTGGGTATTTTTTATTTCTTATTGTTTTTTAAGAGTTCTTTATCCTTGGTACAAATACTTTATCAGATATATACTTCAAAAAATTTACTTTCAACTCTGTCCCTTACCTTTGGTGTGGTAGTACTGTACATTTTAATATTTGTAACATTTGATTTCATTTTTTTTGTTTTTCTCTATTCTTTGTTCGGGTGGATCCTTCTTACTCCACGTTGAACGAAAGCAGAAGTTTGATTATACAGTTCTTTCCTCAGTATCCACAAGGGATTTTTTCCAGGAGTCTGAATATCTGTGGGCTCCCTATCCCACGAATACTCTATTTTCAATCTGCAGTGGGTTGAATGCATGTATATGGAATCCACAGATAGAGCAGGCTGATTTTATATATATTAAAATATCGTAGTGGTTGTGACTACTCTGTAAAGGCGTTTTGGAATCCTGCACAAAATTTAATTTGCATGTGGAGACTGATGTTATGACACACACAATCCAAGAGGTTATGTAAAGGTTTATTGCATACGTAATTGAGGCTTTCTGCGAAAAACTATTCAGTCCTCCCAATGTAATCAAAAATGTCTTGTGAGAGCAAAGAAAGGATACTGGCTTGGGCTTTTATTGTGGGTATGAGGTGGAAGGATTCCTGGATGTAGGGAGGGATTTATGGGGCTTAAATCTCCTGCTGCCTGGCAACAAAGGAGGCAGCACCTAGGCTTTCTTACGAGCTTACCCAGAGGTGAGACAGAAGAGGAAGAAGGAAAGATGAGGCTCAAAGGCTGCCAGCAATAAAATATCAAAAAATAAGTACTACCAAACAATCCACTGCAGAGTAATGCTAAATTAACTCTGATTATTAGAAAATATATAAAGTTGAGTTATTGCATGCATAGGCTAATAATTTTCATCAAATTTTGGAACATTTTAGTCATTTAAATAAATATTTTGCCCCATCTATTTTTCTCTCTTCTCCTTTTTGGTTTCCCATTGCACATATGTTGGTGCACCTGAAGTCTTTTTACAGGTCTTTGAGTCTCAGTTCATATTTCTCCATTCTTTTTTTTCTCAAGAGCTGGGAAAGTACCTCAGGCAGTAAGCTGGGACAAATGTAAGACCTTCATGTTTTGTTCTCTTTTCCTTCAGAATTTACATGTTACCCAGTCACAGAAAATTACCGTTGCATCATTTCATGTGTAGTTTCTAATGCTTGGGTTCATTTAAAATTATGTGAATATTCTGTATTTACATCCCTGTTTCCCTTTTTCAAAAACAAAATAGCTATATGATTTGACTACAATTTTTTAAAATCTTAAATTTCAGCTGTTTTTAGCAAAAAGAAAATAGTTGCATTCTCTGCATTTAAAACAGCATATCACACAACATAAAATAAATAAAGATTTTATGCACTTTAAGTAAATTTTTTGACTATTTTCTTTATGGAAAATTAAGGGTATACCTATTATATAAATGCAAAATAGGCACCTGTAAAATAGGTCAATTAATATTTCATTTTTAGCTTTTCAAGTGAAAAACACACATAAAGAATAACTGATGCAAATAATAAGGTTTTTTTGAGTTTTTTTACTAATGACTTGTGATCCTGTGGCTTCATTGACTTTCCTACAATCTAATGTTACCACATAACCTGCTTACCATCATAATGTTGGTAATAATTACATCCCTTTGGATTTCCTTACAATGCTTTTATATGGCTAGTCTTTTATTATTATTTCTTGCTGAACCTTTTCTTTTCCTTAGCATTTAAAATTCCTCTGTCTTTATTTAATGTTACTGAAGCTTACAAGCAAAAATATCACTTGCTTTGAAAATAGCCTTTTGAGTCTAGTAGAAGTTCTAAATCTCTCCCTCATTTTTGGAAGAAAACTCAAACAAAACTCAAAACTCAGTATTATTAGCATAAATTGTCTAATAAAACACTTGTTCACAGGGAATAGAGTACTTTAAAGGACTACTCAGAGCTTTGCAAAACTAAGTTCTGGGTAGGTATCGCTTTACATCATGCCTAAAATACCACTGAATAGAGCACAATAGATTGGTTAAGATATTTGCACAGTAATAAAAAAATAGTGTAGGTTTTACCATTATCCAGTTGCAAACTCAGCTTTGAAGATTTTTGTATTTATAGTCTTCTCAAAACAACAACAAAAAAATATGTCTATAAGAACACATTTCAAAAGGCTGTAAGTTCTCTTAAAGGAATCTGTTTGGAAAAAAAAAAAAAAACACTTATGGTAGAACTATATTAAAGCCGCATAGATTTTCCCTAAAAACCATTTGGTGACATTGCTGAAAAATCAAGACACATATAATGACTACACTGTTCTTAAAATGTTGCATTCAAATAATAAAAATATTTAAGATTTCTGCATTGTATAACAGTTTTATGGAGATACAATTAACATATCATAAAATTCACCTTTTAAAAGTGTAGAATACCACAGTTTTTCACATAATCAGAGTTGAGTATTCATAATCACTATCTAAGTTTTGAACATTTTATGAATCCCCCCAAAAATCCCATACCCATTAGCAGTCAAACTCTACTTCCCCCTTCCCATAGCCACTGAAAATCACTAATCTCCTTTCTGTCTCTATGGGTTTTTTATTCTACACATTTTATATAAATTGAATTATACAATATGTAGTTGATTATGTCTGGCTTCTTACTTCCAGTCTGTCTCCATGTTCCAACAAAAACTCTACCTCCAAAGTACTTAACCGATATATCCATGATTCTCCAATGCTACTCCTGCATATCTAATACAAACCATCATAATTTATTCTACAATTCACTGTATTCATCTATTAGATTATTTTGTTTATTATCTGTTTGTTTACTATCAGTCTCTGACATTTCTCAAGCTCAGTGAGAGAAAGAGAGGAAGGCAAAGAGAAAAAAAAAGTGTCTACAGGGAGAGAATGAATGCTTATTTTGTTTTTTATTGTATTTTCATCATGTTTTACATTGATCTACACATGAAATGTATTAAAAGCATATGTTTTGCATACATATATAAAAGGGTAAATTAATGAATGAATGGTTGCATGCATGTCTGGAAGGATATATCCAGGTTTATTATCCTGTAGACTTCTGCCATAGTGATTTTTTTAAATATAAATATAACCATGTAACTCTCAAGCTTAAAATCTTTTACTCATGGCCTTAAATATGAAACCCACATGACGGGAGATCTAAGAATATCTGTTGCATAAGTTTTCACCATTGTTCCATATATTCAGTATTTAGTTCACTCTATTTGATTTTTTTGCCTTTCTCTGAAAATATTTTATGTATCTTCATGTTTTTATAAATAAAACATTCTACAGCACTTCTTTAGACATTCACTTCCTTAAGGAAGTTGAGCACACTTCTTACCTCTCTCTCTGGGCTATTGAGTTCTTCTGTGAGTTTTGGTTGGGAATCTGCCACACCCGCCATCCCTTTAGAAGGTAAACTCTTCCAGGTAAGAATGGAATCTTTGTATGGCCAGGGTCTCATACACTTATCTACTCTTAGTAGGCAGACAAATATATACTATGATTTAAAAAAATAAATTAGCTAAAACACATAACACAAAAAAATACACTGGTCCATTTAGGCACTAGTACAAGACTTAATTTGCACTAGACATTATTAGATTGGAAGTTTCCTGTGTCTTCTTTCTTCAGGTATCCAGAGAATTAAGCTGTAAATTTAAAACAAGATAGTTGATTGTTGAGAACTGAGGAAATTGAGTATTAATGTGTTTATAAATAAAAAGTACAGTTGACTCTTGAACAACGTGGATGTAAATTCTATGGATCACTTACACACAAATTTTCTTCCACCCATGCCACCCTTGAGACAAGAAAACCAACCCCTCCTCTTCCTCCTCCTTCTCAGCCCACTCAAAGCAAAGATGATAAGGATAAGGATGAAGATTTCTATAATGATCTACTTCCACTTAATAAATAGTAAATATATTTTCTGTATAATTTTCTTGCCTGTAGTTTATTTTCTTGTAAGACTATATTACATATACAGGTAATATACAAAATATATATTAATCAATGATTTATGTCATTGGTAAGCCTTCCAGAAAACTGCAGGCTATTCATAGTTAATTCTGGGGATGGTCAAAAGTTATATACAAACTTTTTAAGTCATGGGGAGCTAAGACCCCTAAATCTCATGCTGTTCAACAATCAACTGTATAGATATTTTCAATCAAGTTTGGGGAAAATATGGATAGTTTTTTCCAAACAAAAGTACTTATTTTTAAATTTATATTATATGAATTTGCTTTCCTTACTCAGAAACTACTACTGACAATTTTAGCTAGAAATCCAAATTGGAAACTAATAATAAGGTTGTTGAAGGACATGGAAGAATTTGGCAACTCTGATATTTTTATTTTTGTTAGTATGAAATTAGACAAGATAATTAACTTATTGAAGCCTCAATTTTCTTGATTGTAAAGTAAGGATAATGTCTAAATTACAAGGTCAGTTAAGAATAAGGACTAGTGAAAATGATGATGTCATTTTCTGAGAATTAACTCTGTGCCAACTTCTATGATAACCACTTGATATAATCCATTTAATCACCTAAATGAATTATTCTCTTCCCTGTGAGAGTATGAGAAGACAGCTGCCTAACATTATACAGCAACTAAATGATGGATAGGGTGAGAGCGCAGGTCAGCAGAATCTCAAAGTTTATAGACTTAACTGCAAAATGACAAAACTTCCTATGATAAAATTTTCTATGCTATTATATCTAATTTCTAAGCAATTGTGCATAGTGGGGAAAATGTGCTGATTTTTAAAGAAATTCCTCCACCGATAGTATAATAAATATGACTCATTAATAATATTACTACTTCTACCTTTTCTCCATAAGTATGATTATTACACTAACACTGTCACTATAACAATGCTAATTTGCCATAGGGAACCAACATTATTGTACATTAAGTTCAGATACTACAATACTATACCACTATTTCAATAAGTTGAGGAATTCTGGATAGAGTGCTAGCAAATAACATTCCTTCAACTGCATCCCACAGAACGAAGGGATACATTTTTTGTTTGTTTTAAAACCTGTTCATTTTCTGAAATGTATTTGTATTATCTACAAATGTTTCTCTGCTTTTGTTACTTATTAAAGAACTTTTTTTTTTTTTTGAGATGGAGTCGCTCTATCACCCAGGCTGGAGTACAGTGGCGCTATCTGGGCTCACTGCAAGCTCCACCTCCTGGGTTCATGCCATTCTGCCTCAGCCTCCCAAGTTGCTGGGACTACAGGCGCCCACCACCATGCCCGGCTAATTTTTTGTATTTTTGGTAGAGAAGGAGTTTCACTGTGTTAGCCGGGATGGTCTCGATCTCCTGACCTCATGATCTCCCATCTCAGCCTCCCAAAGTGCTGGGATTACAGGCGTGAGCCACCGTGCCCGGCCAGAACTTTGAAAATTGTTTTACTTCCACTCATGAGAAGGAAGTTATGTAATGTTATTCAGGGTGGACTAATACCTCTTGAATACAGGACAATCCTCCAGGTAGCCCTGATCTGACTCAGTTCTCCCCTTTCCTTGCTTGTAGATCTCAAGAATAACTGTAGAATGTGCTAAGAATTCAATATTTAGAGATAAGGAAGAACTTGAAACATACTGGAGTTATTTCTCTTTCCCCCTAGAAACAGAATGTCCTGCAAAGCTTTTTCCAAGGACTCACCATGCTCCTGAGGTATATAACCCAGGGTTCTCAGCTGTGATGCAAGTGGGCCGGTCTTGCATATGCCCCAGTCTTAGCTTTCCTGATCCTTGGAGTACTGGTTCACAATTGAGCCTAGCTTCTTTTTCCCTTTGCCTATCTGTAAGTAACAAACCTGCTTCATATAACTTGTTGCATGTGAGTATGTTCTGTCTCACTGGACTGAGAGGAGTGGGAACCAGTGCATGTTGAACCTGCTTTACACTGAGGATCACTCTGAGGTTTACTTCGATTGTATCTGTTAAACTTTCTTTTAGTTAAACATGTTTTGTGAAAAATAATCATCATCATTATTATCATCTACTTGGTAAAGGGTTCTTACTGGATGTATTCTAAAATTGTATGAACTCTAATTCAGTAGTCTACTGACACTTAATTGTGGACTGAGTAAACATCTGCGGGCAGAATGTGTCACATCATGATGTAGAACAACACTTACCTTGAATTCTCTTGATTCCAGGAGATGGTGTGAGGAGAGAGAGGAATGAATTAAATGAGGGATAAGAAAAATTGAGAAGAAGGAAAAATAGAATAAAGTTTAAATATATGTCAGAAATGCTAATTCACAATTGATCTCTCTTCAGTCTTTTTTCTTTCCAAAGCTTGATCTACAAACTATTTTATTTTGTTACTTCACCATGAAATAGTTTAATGAAAGACAATATTGAGAAAAAAATTAAAATTTCTACATTTCCAACCCTACTTAATTAAATATCAAAATTATAGTTGAATCCCATTGTCTATCTATAATCACATCATTGCTAATCATAACCTGTGTATTAGAGATAAGAAACTAGCCACCAAATCACAGCTCTGTAAAACAATAACAGTTTATTTCTTTCTCATGCTATACATCTGTGGGGTTTGGCACTGAGGAACTCAGAATAATAGAGGGCACTGTTTTGAATTCTGATGGTCTTGATAAAAGAAAAGTGAAATCTCTGGAGGCTGTTACTCCAAAAGTAACTGCTTTGCCTGGGAATAACTCATCTTAACTCAACTAATATCTTACTGACCTGAATAAATTATGTTGCCCCATTTGGATGCATGTATGTTTATAATTACATTTTCCTGAAGATTTGACCCTATTATCATTATAAGATCTCCTTCTCTTCTCTGCCTGCAGTAACAAATGGGTCATAAAGTCTATAATGTTTGTAAGGTTTAATATTAATATTTAGTCTATAATGTTTGTAAGGTTTAATATTATTATTGCTATGACAGCTCTCTTTTGGTTATTGTTTGAATTATATGTCTTCATCGTATTATAAATGCCCTCTAATGTAGCTCTACTCCCCTTTTGTGCTATTATTGTGATACAGATTATATCTTTAAACATTATAATTCTATCAACATAATTTCATAAGTATTGCTTTACATAGTTGTCTTTTATATCAGATAGTAGAAGAAAAAAATTGCAAATAAACTTCTTCATACTCTTTTTAATAGTTACCTATGTAGTTATCTTTACTAGTGCACCTTTGCTGTAAATTTGAGTTACAATCCAGTGTTCTTATTTTTATATTGCCTGAAGAAGTCTCTTTATTACTCATTGTAGAAAATTTCTGCTAGTGATAATTTCTCTTCTTTTTAATATGCAAAGAGCTCAATTTGACCTTCATATTTAAAGGATAGTTTTACTTGAAATAATATTCTTGGTTGACAATATTTTTTCCTTTAGCACTTTGCTATTCTATCCAACTACTTTTAACTTGCATGATTTCTGAAAACAGTCAGCAGTTGATCTTATGGAAAATCACTAATTTGTAGTGAGTAATTTTTATTTCTCTATTTTCAAGATGATCTATTTGTCTTTAGTTTTGACAGTGTATAATGTGACTAGATGTATACTTCTGACTTTATCTCACTTGGAGTTTAAATTTCATGGATATACAAATTAATTATATGTACCAAACTTGATAATTGGATATAATTTCTTCAAATAAACTTTCTTCTTCTTTCTTTCTTTCCTTTCTTTTGGGACTCCCATTTTATATATGTTGTTATGCTTGACGTTGTCCTTTAGGTCTCTGAGATTATTCATTTTGTATTTTTTATTGTGTTCAGCTGGATTACCTCAATTCATCTTCATGTTAGCTGATTCTTTTTTCTACCAGAACAAATGTGTTGTAGAATTCTTCTAGTGAGTTTTTAATTTCAGTTGTTATACTTTTCAAATCCAGAATTTCTATACTAACCTTTAAAATTGTGTATCTTTATTGGTATTCTCTATTTGTTAAGACATTACCCTCACATTTTAATTGTCTAGGTATGTTTTCCTTTAGTTATTTAAACATATTAATAATAATTTATTTTAAATATTTCTGAAATAAGTCTTACATCTGAGCTTCCTCATAGTTTTCTTTGAGTGTTTTTATTTTTATTCTTTTGTATATAGACCATATTTTCTCATTTCTTTATGGATCTCTCTTTTTAAAAACCTGGGCACTTAAAATAGAATGCGAGGCCACTGGGAAACAGATTTTTTCATAATTTGGGGAGTTCATGGTAATTATGGGATGTTGTCATTGTAGTTGTTGTTGATATTTGTTCATTTAGGGTTTTCCCTGGACTAGTTCTTTATAGTCTGTATACTTCGTCAAGTATAGCCACTGAAGCCTCTGCTTGATTATCTCAGTGGTCAGATAATGATCAGACAGAAATTTCCTTAAGTGACTTTAACCAATAGGTCTGCCAGTCTTTGCCTCAGGGCTCTGTATACATTAGGGAATGCTTTTAATGCTCCATTAGGAAGTTTGCAACTATAGGCTTCATTTTCTGCTTGCAAAGGCCCTCAGAATCAGCCACAGATGAGAATTTACGGCATTCTCAGGGATTACCTGAAATACATACAGCTCAGCACCCATGTATGTTCTTTATATCTCCAGGATATGTCAGAGTTTTGAAAAATTATCTATGGAAACCTCTTTCTCAGTTGTCCCTCTGAGGACTTTTGGTCAGACTATTATTAGCCCCAACTTGTATTGCCACCTCAGTCAGCAGTGATGTTAAACCATTGCTGCCGGTTGTTTTCAACAAGTGTTCTAGAGATAAAGGCATTAATGCAAAGTTATTTCTGAGTCAGATCAAGTTAAAATAAATCCAGATAATGGAGTTATTTAAGAAACTGCCATACATGTCCCATGATGACATTTCTCTCTAAATCTGTCTTGCCATTTCTGATGTGTGCTAGGTTTCTGGCTTTCACAGTTACCTTACTTACGGTGCATTTGGTTTTCTGGATTTCCATAGAACCAAAAGGAAAATATGTCAATAGGATAAGTTAAAATGACAAGTGTTCCATTTCTTACTGAGTGTATTAGTCCATTCTCACACTGCTAATAAAGACATACCTGAGATTGGGTAATTTATAAAGGAAAGAGATTTAATTGACTCACAGTTCTGCAGGGCTGGTGAGGCCTCAGGAAACTTACAATCATGGCAGAAGGCAAAGGGGATGCAAACGTCGTTCTTCACATGGCAGCAGGAAGGAGAAGAATGAGTGCCCAGCAAAGGGAGAAGCCCCCTATAAAACCATCAGATCTCATCAGAACTCACTCACTATCATGAGAACAGGATGGCAAAAACTGCCGCCATAATTCAATTATCTCTACCTGGTTCCCCCCATGACACTTGGGGATTATGGGAACTACAATTCAAGATGAGATTTGGGTGGGGACACAGCCAAACCATATCATTGAGATTCAGTAATTTTTTCTTGAATAAACTCCTCTTGAATTATTATAAACTTCTGGATAATTTCAAGAATTTTGAAAAACATGTTTATTATGATAATTGCTGCCAGTGTTGCCATTTTTAATAAGAAAAAGATTTTAAGAGCTTCTATTTCCAGCATTATGAAAGTCCATTTCCCCAGGATATAGTACTCTTTAATTGACTAGTTTTGCACATAAAATGATTTGACCCCTATATAAAATGTAAAATGTATATCAAACAATATTATGCAGAATGAAAAAATTAACTGTAAAAATAGAAGAAGAGACAAATTCTGAAAACTTTATTTAAATTTATTTCTCTGGTGGCTCATTTTTATTATCAATTTCAAAATGGGTAAGTGAATGTGTGTGTGTGTGTGTGTGTGCGTGTGTGTGACAGAGAGAGAGAGAGAGAGAAATAGAGCAAAAAAAAGAGAGAGGACGGTTCTCACCAGGCTTTGAACATTGTGAAAACAAAGGTTCTGAAGAAAAATAAAATTAATATCCCTCATAATTTTATTTTCCTAAACCCTTTAGGTGTTAATGGGATGTGTTTTATAAGAACTAATTTTTGTCATGTTTGTATTTACTCATGTAATGTCAGCTAGTCTAATACAAATACACAACGGCAGGTTTCTCTGTAGCCTATTAACAGCCAGTAATGCAATGGAATTTCAATTAGTCAAGTGACAGTCAGCTACAACCCCAGAAGAATGAGATCAGATAATGTGCAGGAGTATGTCTTTATGTTTGTCTGAAAAGTTTAATTATAAATTCCATTAATTTATTTGGTTATTTTATTATTAGTGCAAAAATGCTGCTTTATTGGCAAATTCTAGCATATCCTTTCCTTCCCTTGAGTATTTTAGTGACCATGCATGTAGAAGTGTGATTCAAACAGCCCAGTATTCTATTGGAAAACAGAGAGAAGGTAAGAGAGAGCACAGCAGGCAAAAACACAGCCTTATGCCAGTAATCCTGAGACTCTCTAGGGAAAGGAGTGCCCTTTCATTTCCTACATAATAACTGTGAATTTCATTTTATCACATGTGGAGTTTAACTTAGCTGTGAATTCCTGCTCTTATCCAATCTCTTACTAAATTACCAATGTAACAGGAGAGATGGAAGGGATTAGAATAAACTTAGACTGCTATAAGTTTACGACAATCCTCCATAACACAAGTTTACCAATATAACAAACCTGCACATGTACCCCTAAACTTAAAAGTAAGATTTAAAAAAAATAACATGATAAATATCAAAGAGGAATTTATTTTTCTTTTTCTCTAAGGAGAGGCATGCATTATTTGTTGACTTTGATATTTTTTTAAATAGCATGTGCTTTGCCTACATTTTAATATTATGTACTAAATGAAGATAAATGTTACATCTATGTATAATTATATTACATTCTCTCTACTAGTCTACAAGTAACATTGATAAATTGACATTTATCATTATATTATCTTATGATAGAAATACGTATGTGAAAATACAACCATGTAACTTAGACTTATAAAGACTGATTTTCAATGGTTTTGATTAGAGATTCCCAATATCCCTTTTATGCCTGAATTAAACCAGACACATTTTTAGAATAATGTTATGTATACCAGGAATGGTAGTGAGAAAAATATCAACATGCAACCCCCAAGGTCCTTTATTTTAAAATGTTCTGTTTTAGCCAATTACATGTAAAATGTTATTGAAACAAGTAGCACAAGATACCCACTAATATGGCTATTACAAATCTGCAAATACTGGCCCAGCATATAAGAACAAATTGCATTTATTAAATGTACTGAAAAAGTAATTCATTTCAACAAAAACCTGGAGACAGCTCAACTCACTCATCTATTAAATATTTAATAGTATAAATTTCAAGATATATCTTCATTGCTTACAAATCAATGTGTTTGTTTATTATTAGTTAAATAATTTTGTCTTTGAGTCAACAGGATGTGTTATTGCCTTCACAGTATCCTACCATAATCCCTGGATTTAAACTCTAAATAGGTCAATAATTCCTTCAGTAACTGACATTAATATTTTTATAAATATGCAGCATCCTATACCTTCTTCTCAATTTTGGCTGTCTGCACCTTCAATTGTTTGGAAGAAGTCTATTCACATTATCGAGGATAATAGTTTTTCTTGAAGGCAACTGATATAACACAAAACCACAAGTCAACCACATCTAAAATTACCTTCACAGCAACACCTAGATTACTGTTTATCTTAGTCCATTTGTGTTGCTATAAATGCATTCCTGAGGCAGAGCAATTTATAAAGAAAAGAGGGTTATTTGGTGTACAGTTCTGTAGTATGTACAAGAAGCATGGCACTGGAATTTGCATCTGGTGAGGGCCTACAGCTATTTCCACACATGGTGAAAGAGGAAGAGGAGCCAGCATGCATACATTAGATTAGTGTGAAAGTATTGCCAAAAAAAAAAAAAAGGCAAAAACCACAATTACTTTTGCACCAACCTAATAGCTCACATGGTAAGAGGGGAAGCAGGGTGAAGGGAGGTGCTAGACTCTTTTTAACAACCAGCTGTCACAGAAGCTAATAGAGTGAGAAATCACTCATTACCACAAGTACAGATCCAAACCATCCATGAGGGATCCACCCTCATGAAAGACATACCTCCCATTAGACTTCAAATCTAATGTCGGAGATCAAATTTCAACATGAGGTTTGGGGGACAAACATCCAAACGATAGCAGTTTGATTTAATCACTGCGTACTACAGTAGAGACATGTTGACACATTAATCTTACTACCACAGGTAAATATCTATTCTATGAAAGTAGCAAATGAAGGTGTAATTACTTTAGGAAAATATATATATGTGTATATATATATATATATATACACATTAGGAAGATATATGTGTGTGTGTATATATATATACACACACACATATATATATTTTTTCTAAATATATATCATATATATTTTTTCTAAATATATATACATATATATTCCTAAATATATATACTTATATTCCTAAAGTGTATATATATGTGTGTGTGTGTATATATATATATATATATTTCCAATTTCATTAAATTACATCCATCAAATCCTGAAGGTTTTCTGCAAGAACAATTAAGTGCATAGAAGCAAAAACTGTATACCAGAGGTTAATAAGTGGGTAACTGATTTTTAAGATATCAGAACATACTATATACAAAGCATAATATTCAAATGATTTAGATGAGACATGGGTTCAAAGGTCAGTTCTGTCATTTACTAGTGATATGACTGAACAATTTGTTCAGTATCTTTATCTCTGAACTCAGTATCTTTATCTGGTAAATAAAGATAATAATATGTCTGGCACATAATATGCCCATCACATATTAAGTGCCCTCTAGACAATGCATATTATATGAGGGGAGAAAACATTTTATTTTTTCAGTTGCATTTAAGATCAACAATAATAAGGTTTTGGTATTTGTAACCCATGCTCCTTTTACCACTACTCAACTATCATCCATTCAACTCTGCCTTTTCTAGGTAGGGTAGATTTTGATAATCAGAATATTTTGTTTCCGAAGCAAAAAATATATATATATATTTTCAGTACAAAGATGATTTCTATTTTTAGCCAAGATTAGTTGTTGATTTTGTACAAACCAGAGCAGCACTAAATAAATTTTAGTACATGAAAAAATGAAGGCCTATAAGGGTCCCCAGAATAAAAGTTAATGGAGCTTGAAGTCTGGAACAGAAAGGCAAGAGGCTAGGAAAAGTTGGCTGGAAGTCCAAGACAATTAGAACAAATCAATTTTTGGTAGAGGAAAAACGCTTCAAGAGAATTTTTAACCATTATTGTCCAGTGTATTCTCTCTTCTTCTAAAATCTATTATAGTAAAACACATGTCCAGTGTATTCTCTCTTCTTCTAAAATCTGTTATAGTAAAACACATGCTTCTTATTTTGTCTTCTGTAATCTATTTTATCTTGTAGGAATTAAGATACTTGTTGAATTCTACACTAGATTTGGTGTCAAATAATAGCTCCTTCTGGGGAAGAGCCACACTAGCATTCTTATGATAACCATTTGGTCTGACACTAGAAGAGCGACAGGAACCAATGTAAGAGAAAGGACTGAGTATCCAGAAATTAACCTGAAGATATATATGGAAAGTATGCATTTCAAATAAATGAAAACAAACAGGATTTATTTAGTAATGTTAAAAAATATGGTGAATTAAAGGGAAAAGAGGAAGTATTGCAAAATGGATTATAATTTTAAATACTTACTAAAATCCATAATTATATTAAGAGACAATTTAAGATCCATAAGAACAGATTTTTTTTTTTGTCTATCATGTTTAGAGATGTTTCCCTCATTCTTAGAAAAATTTCAAGTATATGGTTGGTACTTAGCAATTTAATTTTATTAAATAAGTGAATGAACACTATGATAAACATCTTACCTATTTTTTTTTTTTTTAGTTTGTCAGATTATTTCCCTTAAAATAGATTAAATCAATACTAGCCAAATTTTCTCCTGCAGCAGTTTTCTTTTAATAGTGCCAGATATACAGTAAATGGTCTTTGGCTAAAACCATTTCAAAAGTTAGTTCACCTCTACACCATATTACCCAGAAATAATGCTTCTCTACTTTCATCATAACTATTTTGAAATAATCTAAAATAAAAATTAATTAATTAATTAATACTTTATTATTTTATTAATTAAATATTTAATAAAACTTGGAAATTTTTGTTTACCCATAGACAATCTGGACATTTAATTGGTATCATACTCCATTACCAGACAACTAATCTAGGTTTTAGTATAAAGTTAATAAATGTACTTAAAATAAAAGGAGAGTTCAGAGTGGTTGTGATTTTTCAAGCTATATTTCATTGAGATAATATTTGACTGCCTCAAAAAAATGAGATAAAAATTGGTGAAGAAAAGAATAGAGCTTTTTATCTGTTGGCAATAAAATGAGAAATGCATAATTAAGGATAATTATAGAATTTTGTGAGTTGGATTGCTTGTCTATATAAGCACTGTGATACACATCTAGAACACACATTTATATACTTAGAACACACTTTTACATGCTTAGAACATGCTTTTTATTAAATGTATGCAATATATATCATTCATAAATGAATTAATCTTATGTTACACATATGTAAGTATATATAATTATGAATTAATTTATAAAAAATTTATACCTCTAGAATTTTGTAAAAAAAGTCACAAATAACAGAAAAGACCAAAAACAACAAATAAATATTCTCAGATATTCATCTATAACAGTGCTGTTTATGGGTAAGGAGTTTCTACCACACCAGAGCAAGAGAAATTACTGGCACATTGCAAAAACACAAGCCAAATAATATTTTCCACAGGACTGAATAAAAAGTGCATATATAACTATTTATTTTGCTATCTTAATATTTCAATATTCTACCATAAAATGTCATTTTAAATATCACAATTATACAACATACTGAATTCCAATTTACAATGTTTTTTGTTTCTAATAAAAAGATTATCATACTTCTTAAAAGCTGTCTCAGAACACACACAAACACACACAAACACAGGTATGTATTTTTTAAACCAAAATTTCTTTGCTTCTTTAGAAAGCCATAATTAATATTTCACTGTCTCTTGTTTCTGGAGATGATCCTTCTTTGGGAATTTATTTTTTTGTCTCTTAATATCAGTTGCATTTCTTTTCTATTGATAAAACTGAACATTTTCTCTCAGAGTAAGATGTTTATTAGTGATTTTATTTTCACTTTATATTTTAATATTAAATCCAATATTTAAGAAGAAATAACTGATGCAATCTCAAAATCAAATACTCTTCTCTTTCTCTCAAGATATTTTATATTAAGTAGAAGGTTTGCCAAGAACACAGAAATTGAAATGTATACTTAACTAGTTTAAATTTTTGTTTCATTATAAGAAAGTTTATAATTACAAAGAAAAAAATATACATATATAAATTATAAATATTAACAAAAATTCAAACACCCACTTACCCACAGAAAACTTGAAAAATAGAACATCTTGTATATTATTGAAGGTTCCAGCAGCCACTCCAGGATACTATCAACCCTCCAATATATAAATAATATGTGAAATTTTGAGCCTATATTGTTCCATTATTTTATATATACACATGTTGGTTTGTGCATCCCAAATCTTCAGTCTGAAGGTATCTTGAGTCTTAAAGCTTAAATTCTTTACAGTCATACATTAAAAGCATAGAAAATAGGAAGTTAATTCAGATATAAATCATAACCCACACTTAAGAGTGAGAGAAAATAAGACAGCAGTGGAACTATTTCAGTCCTGATATGGAAGAATTGGATAGTTGTTCTACATTTTATGTGATATAAATTAATTAAAATTCCGTGACTATTATTCAACCTAACCTGAAATTTCTTATTATCACTGCTTTAGTTTCACCTTTGAGTTTAATTTGAATCATTTATTTGTTAAGTATCTTAACATTTTTTACTGTCCCTTACCTACCAGATCCTGTATTTGGCACTGCACAAAAGAGTGTCTCAGCCAAACATAGAGAGTTCAATCATGAATCGTCTAGTATCAGAGAAAGAAATTAATGAAGCAATTATGGAAATAAGTAAATGCATACAAACTATTATACTGTTATGAATCAAATCTAACTTCAGGTAGTGATATGCAATAAAGTGGATATCACTAATGATGTACAATGATAGTAGAAAACTAATTTGTCTCCTTCATTTTTAGCTTGAAGTGTAAAAATGTAAGATTAACCTTGGATTCTAATCAGAAGTTTTCTTAGTCATCAAAAATTTTGAAAAATATTCAAACTAGCTTTATATACGTATGTATTCCTTGGACTTCAAAAAGCAAATAACAAGAATATTAAGTAACTATCTAAATAATCCTACCAATTAAAAAAAGAAGAAAAATGTACGAGGAGGGAGGAACCGCTCTCAGGTCCTGGAGAGAAAATAAAAGGAAATTGTTTTTTTCTTCTTTCTTTGCAATTGTTACATCATTCAAGATTAGATTTTTACGTAGATACTCACTTTTAATAAACTTCCATCTAACCAAATTATTTCATGTCTAACTAGCATATGCAGTGTGAAAAATCAAATAGAAATCTGTAATTTGGAGATAATGATAATGAATAAATTATGTTTAGTAAAACAATATTAATTATAGACTTGCTATATATGTTAATTATTAATATAAATTGAAAGCTGAACCATAATATTTGCATAAATTGAAAACAAAGTTTATAGGCTTCCCATTGCCATGATCAACATTCTAGGGATTATCTTTTTTTCCTATTTTTTTATGCTTTTCTTTACTGTTTCTTTTGTTCAGGAAGATCTTACAAGAATTCATCATTAAAGGGATCTTTACAAATTACCATAGAAAGATTTATACTTATTATTTTTTATATTTTAATTATGAAATCAATAGAATCATGTTGTTCTTTTTTTTTTTTTTTTAGACAGAGTTTCGCTCTTGTTGCCCAGGCTGGAGTGCAATGGCACGACCTCAGCTCACTGCAACCTCTGCCTCCCTGGTTCAAGCAATTCCCCTGTCTCAGCCTCCTGAGTAGCTGGGATTACAGGCATCCACCCCCAAGCCCGGTTAATTTTTTGTATTTTTTTTAGTAGAGATGGGGTTTCACCATGTTGGCCAGGCTGGTCCTGAACTCTTGATCTCAGGTAATCCACCCGCCTGGATCTCCCAAAGTGCTGGGATTCCATGCGTGAGCCACCGTGCCCGGCAGAATCATGGAGTTCTATTGCAGGTTTTAATGGTAACTGGTCAGAGGACAACAGTGTCAGAATGTTATATTTCATCTGCTTTCAGACAGAAAATTGTGCCTCCATTAATTTTAGAATTCTCTCATTAGATTTACTGTCAAATCTTAAATTTTTCTGCTATATAGTAACATTCATTTTGCAAAGCTAAAAATGGCAACAACCAAGATTCAAGATTTTGAAAAATTTTAAGTGTGTATTTGTGAATATATTACACATTGATGAAGTGATTCATTCTAAGACAATTGAACTGTCTGTCTGATTATAAGGATGGTAATTCAAACAGGAAAGATGTCTATATATCTAATTTTTGCCATGCTGATGCCAAAGAGAGTTTCTTTAAGACATATGACAATATGAGTTCACAATATTCTAGGCATTTCAGAATAAACCAGAAAGAATAAGTACAATAAGATAACATTTTCTAATGGCTTTTCCAAATTGTCTATGAATAAATAAAAGTGCATATAAAGAGCTGACCTCACCTGCTATAATGGGTAGTTTCTAGCTATGAAAATAAGTGACATGGGCTACAATCATGCATACTAAAGGAAATACAAACATATAACTTGAATTAACGTCCTTGTGAAATACTGGAACCAGACATATCAATTCGCAATATGAACCATGAAGAGTCAAGTCTGTTTTAATCAATTCGAGAACAAGATGATCCTGATAATTCCTGCATTTTTAAAATGAAGATTTAATTTGCAAACATATTTATCAACCATATACTATGTAAAAGATACCAAGGCAAGCACTGTGAAAAGAAAATTATAAAATTCGAGTAATTTTCCTCAAGTAGCCTATAACTTGGCACAGTATATATGAATAAATGAAACTTGTATCTTGCAGTTAAATAGAGGTCAAAATACGTGTATAAAAATCTCTCCCTATTCAATATTTTATTCTACGAAGTCACAATTATTATGTATTTTATTAATTGTCAACATATTTTATTATTTTATAAACATTGACTGCATGCTAATTAAAAAGTTTAAAGGTAAATATAAGAAAAAATTTAAAATGTAATCATACTATCTAATGATAAAAAGCAAAAGCTTGAAGTAAAAATATTTGTTTACTTTTATTGTTTCTTAAACAATTTTAAATTATCCAATAGAAACAATGTATACTTTTAAGAAAAAAATAGCAGAAATAATGCAATTTTTCAGATGAACTATATATAAAAAATGGAAAATAGAGTATACAGAAGTAGGAAAAAGATTAACAGCTTGAAACAAAAATAAATTGCTTACATTGATTTGCTGTATTCAGCCAAATTACTCCTAAAAACAAAAGGATGATAAAATTTAAAAAAAAACAAAATCAGAGATGAACACAGAATATAGAGATGAAATTCATAAATACAAAATAACCAGAAAAAAGTTTTACATGTTTGTTTTTTAAAATTAAGAAAGTGAGGTCAGCCAGGTGCAGTGGCTACTTGGTTGGCTGAGGTGAAAGGATTGCTTGAGCCCAGGAGTTCGAGGATGTAGTGAGCTATGATTGAGCCACTGCACTAATGCACTAGAGCCAGCCAGAGTGACAGCAAGACAGTGTATCAGCAACAACAACCAAAAAAAAAAAAAAAAAAAAGGAAAGGAGGGAAAGTGACTTCAAGTTTCAGCTCTGACATGTAAAAAACTCAGAAATTATCAACTTCATCTTACAACAACAAAAAATTGAAAATCAGATGACCATTCTTGGACCCATCAGCACATCTCTAGAGCCAAAAACTGGTAGAAGCACCTGAATGGTAATTTTGATAAACCCCTGGAGACTGAGTGTGAATTAATTTAGAGTGAGAAACTCCTGGGGAAGCTGCAGTCTTAATGGAATCCTTACAATTTCATAAGGTTTTCTTCTTGGAACTCTACCAGACTCCCACTCTGAAAAGACAAGAAGAACCACCTCATGGCACACATAGGAGTAACTGGCAGATTAAAAGCATAGTCAATAGAGGACAAGGCCTGTAGGAAATAGAATTTAAATTCTGTAGCCAAGGAAGAAAGAAGGGGTGAGAGTGGTGATGGGAGTTACCTACACTGAAGAAATGCTTATGAAAGTCATGGGTCTCAGTTATAGACCAATTAAAATACTACATTTAATCATAAGACTATATAATGTTCCCCTGTTCCACACCTCACCTCCATACCGTTGAATACTTAGTATAATCACACTGCATTACAGCTGATACAGTTGCAAGAAGCAGACTCAATCTCTCCGTGAAGTAGTATTTAGGAAAACTCAAACTTAAGAGGGGAGACAAAACCTAGGATACCAGGGGAGCTTGGAGCCTCTGGCACCTTTAGCTATTGCAGCCATCAAACACAAACCAAGTCCTAACCATATTAAAATAAACCCTGTACCTATGGCCTATTTACCTCAGTTCTTATTATCCAATAAAATATGTCTGGTTTTCTATAAAAAATTACAAGGCAGACAATAATATATGACAAAATACAGTCTGAAGAGACAAAGCAAGGATCAGAATCAGATTTGTGTATAACAGAGACATTGGAATCATCAGACAAAAAGCTTAAATAACTGCGATTAATATGTTAAGGGTTCCAGTGGGGAAAAACATAAACAGCATGCAGGAATTGATCATCTCTGGCTGGGCCATGGTGGCTCATGCCTGTAAGCACTTTGGGAGGCCGAAGCAGGTGGGTCACTTGAGTTCAGGAGTTCAAGACCAGCCTGACTAATATGGTGAAATCCTGTCTCTACTAAAAACACAAAAATTAGAAGGGCATGGTGGCACGTGCCTGTAATCCCAGCTATTCAGGAGACTGAGGCAGAAGAATCACTTGAATCCGGGAGGTGGAGGTGGCAGTCAGCCGAGATCACATGCCAGTGCACTCCAACCCGGGCAACAAAGCAAGACTCTGTCTCAAAAAAAAAAAAAAAATTGATAATATCCAAAGACATGGAAATTCTAATTAAGAATCAAAATAAAATGCTAGAAGTCAAACATGCTGTAACAGAAAGGAAGAATGCCTTGGACGAGCTCATGAATAGAGACATGACAAGGCAAGAATATGTGATTTTGATAATAGATCGATAAAATCTATCGATAATAGATCAATAAATCAATAGATCTATTGATAATAGATCAATAAAATCAATTGCATTCCAGACTGTAATGCCAAGAAAAAAACTGAAAAACAGACACAAAAACCATAGTACAATATCAAAGGGGTAATGTACACATAATTGGAGTTCCTGAAAAAGAAGAAAGGAAAATAGCAGAAGAAATACTTGAAATAAAAAGAGCTGAAAATTTTCTAAAAATTAAAAAAAGACAAAAAGCACAGACTTTGAGAGCTCAGAGGACATTAAGTGGGATAAAATAACAAAAATAAATAAATAGATAATACTTGGGCATATTAATAGTCAAACTACAAAAAAAAAAAAAGAGAAAGTCTTGAAAGAAGACAGAAAAAAAAAAAAAACTACCTTATCTGCTAACCTATAGAAGAACAAGACTAAGAAATACACTAGACTTCTCATTAGATAAATGCAAGCAAAAAAAAGTATGGAGTGAAAAATTTTAAATGTTAAATGAAAAAAATACCAACCTAAAAATATAAATATAGAGAAATTATACTTCAAAGAGCAAAAAGACTATCCCAGACAAACAAAACTGAAGTATATCGTGTCCAACATACATGCCCTACCAGAAATGTTAAAAGAAGTTCTCAGGCAAAGTAAAATTGGAATAAGTCAGAAACAGAAATTTATATAAAGAAAAAAAACAGTGACAGAGTGGGAAAAATAATTAAGATAAAATCACATTTTTCTTATTCTAAATCGATCTAAAAGAAAACTGTTTGAAACAAAAATGATGACAATGTATTAGGAGATTATAGCATATGGATAAGTAAAATGAATAACAGCAATTTAACAAGGGAAGGAATGAAGATTTGGAAAAACTGTTTTAATTTACCTGCAGTATGCACAAACAGGTATAGTTTTATTTAAAGGTGATCATCAGTTAGTTAAAAACACATATTGTAAACTCTAGAGTAAACATTTGAGGTAACAGCTATCCTAATTACCCTGATTTGATCATTATAAGCTATTTACTAGTATTAAAATGTCATATATACCCCAAAATATACAGTTATATATCAATAAAAATAAAGTGTAGCTGATACATTAAAGGAGAAAATAAAATAAAATTACATAAACTACTCAATGAAAATATAGCAGAGAAAAGGAGTGAAAGAAACCAAAAATAAATTTAATAAATTTAAAACAGTCACAAACATGGTAGATATTACTCCAACTGTCTCAATAATCATACAAAGTGTGAATGGTCTAAACAATTTAAAAACAGAAATTGTCAGGGTAGATTTCATAAATCGAAATGCAAGCCTCAACTATATTATATGTTGTCTACAAGAAACTCACTTTAAATATGAAGACTCAGGTTAAAAGAGAAGAAATGAAGAAAGGTACACCATTCGAACACTAACCAAAAGAAAGCTCAAGTAGCCTTGTTCATTTACATAAAATAAATCAGAACAAAGAATATTATAAGGAATAAAGAGGTGAATAGCATACTTATAAAGGGGTCAATTAGTCTCCAAAGGAAAAAAAACTATAATCTTAAATGTGTATGTATCTACCAATAGAACATTAGAATATATAAAGCAAAATCTTATAGAACAAGGAAAAAGGGACAAATACATAATTATAATTGGAATCTTCAACAGCTTCCCAGCAGTAACTGATGGATCAAAGAGACAGAAAATTCATATGAACATAGATGACCTAAAGGGCATTATGAGTCTTCTTAATCTAATTGACACATAGAATGCTCCATACATCAACAGTAGAATACACATTATTCTTAAGTTCACAAGAAATATTCTCCAAGAAAGACCTCATTTTAAGTTATAGAATAAACCTTAGTAAATTTGAAAGAATAGGAATCATGCAAAGTTGTTCTTGGGCCAAAATAGAAATAAGCTAGAAATCAACAACAAAAAGATAGCTGAAAAGTATCCCCAAATATTTGAAAATTTAACAATACATGTCTAAATAACTCATGGGTCAAGATAATTTTTTCAAGAGATAGTCATACTATTTTAACTAAATGGGAATGAATGTATAACCTATCCTTGTAAAATCCAGCCAAAGCAGTGGCTCGAGAAAAATGTGTAGCATTAAAGGCTTATGTTTAAAAAATGAAATATCAAGTCAATAACTAATCTATCTTGGAGAACTACAGAAAAAATAACAAATTAAACCTAAAGCAAGCAGAATAACAGAAATAAAATTAAAGAAAAAATTAATAAAATTGAAAACAGGGAAACAATAGAGAAAAATAAATGAAACAAAAAGCTAATTTTTTAAAACATCAATACAATTGATGTGTCTAGTCAGAAAAATAAAAGAAAAAACAAGAATACAAAATATCAATCTTAGATAACTAACCATCCCATAAACATTGAAAAGTTACTATACTGTAAATAGCTATCTGTCAATTTATCCCTTAAATGATACGGATCAATTTCCTGAAAGATACAAACTGTCAACATTCACACAAAGAGAAATAGCAAATCTGGTAGTTCCATATCTATTTTAAAAATAAAATCAATAATTAGTAACATTCAAAAACAAAAGCAAATTTTTTTTAAAGAAAGCACCAGACCCATATGGTTTGACTGGTAAATTCTAGCAAACACTTAAAGAAGTAATAACAATTATTCAAAATATCTTCCAGAAAATGGAAGATAGGCACACATCTTGACCCATTCTATAAATCCAGCGTGACTGTAACATTTAAATCAAAGAGAGACATTACAAGAAAAACATTTCCAGACCAATCTGTTCCATGAATGCCAGTGTAAAATTATCAGCAAAATATTAACAGATCAAATACTACATTGTATATAATTATACAACTTGGTCAAATGTAATTTATTCTAAGTGTATAAGACTGGAACAACTCTCATAAACCAATAAATGTAATCTAGTATATCAAAAGGTTAAAGAAAAAAGTCATCGATGTTGAAGCAATCTTGTTATCTGAGATATTACCTGGAGCTCTTTTTCTCATGACTAAGAAGAATAAGGAGCACAAAAACCAAGGGTGAGTTTGACCAAAAGTTTAATAAGTGAACGAGGAAAGCTTTCCACAGCAGAGAGGGGACCTGAGAAGGCTGGCATTTCACAGTTGAGTACAAAGGCTTTTATGAGGAACGCAATGGGGCTGGGCATTTTATTTGCATAAGGCGCAAATTTCTGGCAGCTCCACCCCAATCCCCTAGAGTGCTGGCTGGCTACAGGTTATATTTGGAAAAGGCACCACTTAGAAAATGATATGATGGTGTAAACAACCAATTGGAGCCTTGCCCCATAACCAACCAAGTGTTGTAGTCATGATTTATAGAGGCTTGTCTCAGAGTCCAAAGTATGCCCAAAAAAGGAAAGATTTGTGTTCACCAGAGCCCACCATGCACATGCCCACAAAAAAAGAAACCATTTCCTGGAATCCTGCTGGTTACACAAAGGACAAAAGCATTTCAGTGTTGAGCCTTGCTCCCTTATCTGTGCAGATGTGGGCATGTCCTAGGCAAGACTCCTGTCCTAGTTCCCTTGTCTGCGTGTGCAGCTTGATTTTTCAGGCTGTTCCTTTGTTTGAACGAATTCTACCAAGGACCTGCCCTAACCACCTGCCTAACTGGTTCTTCCTTTCTCCTCTCTCAATGTGGCCTGTGCTGTCAGAACTTATCTCTAGCACCTTAGCTTTGGCCATGCTCCCACCCACAAATGCCAGGAACTATACCTCTCTTTGTGCCCCAAACAGCCTTTAACTAAGGACTGACTAGAACTGGAGTATAAGTGTGAGTTTCTCCACCCATTTGGTGAGGATGTTTCTGAGGCATGTATTGTACAACATTTTCCATGGTCTGTTAATTCCATGATCTCTCAGTGGAATTAAGCTCCATTTACTCACTGTGTTTGCTGTGTGACATCTTAAAAGCACAACATTGAACATTGTTGCCTTCCTTTTCTTCCTTGATCACTTCCCCAACTTAACTACCAGTGTTTGCTATACCTCCCAATAAATTACTAGCATTTGAATCCCTGGAGCAGGGTCTGTTTTTGCTTTGAGGGGTAGGGACTCAAACTAAAGTGTGAAATATCTGAGGGAAAGGCATTCTAGGTGATGAATAGCCAGTGAAAGGCCCTAAGGTGGAGGCATGCTGGCATGTCTGAAGAACAGCAAGGTCATGGGGGTGGAATAGAGCAAACAGAGGGAGCATACTGGGAATTGAAGTCAGAGATGGAACAGTGCATGTTTGGAGATACGACATGAGATCTTACAGTTTTGTAGATCATTGAAAGACTTATGGCATTTATTCTAGTAAAATAAGAAGCAATTCAAGTGTTTGGAGCAGAGTTATGGCATGTTGTGACCTAAGCTGTGAAAGAATCCCTCTGGCTGCTTTCTGTAAGGAAGAAGGTAGAAAGAGGAAGATCAGGTAGGAAGTAACTGCCATACTGCCAGCTAGAGATAGTGAAACCTGGACCAGGAGAGATTTTAGAGAATGGTAAGATATAGTTCTATTATGAGCATATTTTGAAGGTATTACTAACAAGGATCTCCTGATAGATTATAGAATATGAGAAAAGTTAAAAGAAAAGTGTTCAGGATTTTTAATTTGGGCAACTGAAAGAGAGAGTTGCTGTATGCTAGTGGATACCACTGAAGTGGTATTAGCTGTATCCTCCTCTGCTTGTGTCATTTCCCAACAGGTGTCTTTCTCATCTGTGTGTGGCCCTCCATTCCTATGATTTTCCTTGTTTTTATTTACTTTTTCCTGTTGTTTTAATTTATCAATGGTTCTAAAGGAATTAAAGACAAACATTTACTTTCAATTTGCCACTATAAACAGAAAGCCCAACTATTTTTTGATTAAAATGTAATTGATTTTGATGGTAAATAAAAATATATATAAGCTTGTCAAGGCTTATACAATTTTTCACTTGGAGTGGATGCATTTTATGTTATGTAAATTTCAATAAAGCTGATAAAAATAATCAGGTAAAGTAGATGACAAACTTATAGGACAACTATTATGCCTTTATGATAATCAATTCGCCAACAAGAATAATTCAACAACAGAGTTGAAAACGAGTTTAATATGACAATCACCTCTTTTTCTGACTTCTCAAAAACACCAGAGTGATGAGCAACACAGAGCTCCATTCTGATTCAGAATTAATAAAAACTTTCTCTTTGAGGTCTGCACAAAAGCAGTAACTGATAGTTTAGATGATGCAAGACTACTCATCTATCACAGCACTGAACTCCCAAGGCTCTGCAAACATAACACAATCAGGAAAAAGCAAAAGAGGTGAACCACTTTGTTTTCTTGTTTTTTAAACAACAGAATCCAACATGCAATGTTCTTACTTTAGTTAAGTAAATTTGAATTGCTTGTGAAGAATATCTTATTGAACTAAATTTGTCTTCTTTTCCAAAATATATCAATAGAAAAAGTATTCATTCTTCAAAAGTTAGATTCTTTAAAAAATTTTCAAATCCTTATCTGAGTTTATTTTGTGACAGAACCTCTTCCCATTCTGTCTGATGAAAGAATTCAGCATGATTTCACTAAAGTTGATGATTTCACCCACAATGAAAGGTACATAACTCACACTTGGTCAAGTACAATACAGCATATTAATAGTTCCTTTGCCACCAACTTGAAGTTATACCTAAAAGCAGAGAAAAAAATGGAAAAAGAGAACAATTTTTATGGTATCATTTGAATTCCTCAATCATCAGTACCTGCAGGTCCCTGGAAATTTCCAGTTAAATGAGTTAATCTTTAGTTAGAGTTAGAATTATTTCAATTACCAACAAAAATAGTATTATAGATACAAATTATTCCTTCATTAAGTAATTTTGGTAAGACCTGTATTAGCTCATTCTTGCATTGCTATAAAGAAATACCTGAGGCTGGATAATTTATAGAGAAAAGAAGCTTAATTGTCTCATGGTTCTGCAAGCTATAAAAGCATAAGGCCAGCATCTTCTCACATCTGGTAAGGCCTCAGGGAGCTATTACTCATGGCAGATGTGAAGTGGGAGCAAGTGTGTCACACAAAAAGGGAGGAAAGACAGAGGGAGAAGGTGCCACACACTTTTAAACAAGAAGATCCCCTGTGAACTCAGAGCAAGAACTCACTTATCACCAAGGGGTTATCCATTCATGAAGGATCCACCCATATCCATTCATGAAGGATCCACCATATAGGTTTGAATCAACCCACCAGGGCCCAGATTCAACACTGGGGATCACATTTCAACATGAGATGTGGAGGGCACAAATATCTAAACCATATCATTCTGCCCTTGGCTCCCCAAATTTCATGCTCTCCTCATATTTCAATATAGAATTATGCCTTCTCAATAGTCCCCCAAAGTCTTAATTCATTCCAGTATTAACTCTAGGCCCCAAGTCCCCAGTTCAAAGTCTCATCTGGAGATGAGTTCCTTTCATCTATGAGACTGTGAAATAAAAAACATGTTATTTACTCTCATGATACAATGGTGAGACAGGAATTGGGTATACATTATGTATTAGTCCATTCTCACACTGCTATAAGGACATACCTGAGACTGGATAATTTATAAAGAAAAGAGGTTTAATGAACTCACAGTTCTACATTGCTGGGGAAGCCTCACAATCATGGCAGAAGGCAAAGGAGAAGCAAAGTCTTGTCTTACATGGCAGCAGGCAAGAGAGAATGTGCAGGGGAACTCCCCTTTATAAAACCATCAGATCTCATAAGATGTATTCACTATTACAAGAACAGAAACAGAAAGACCTGTGCCCATGATTCAATTACCTCCTACTGGGTCCCTCTGATGACATGTGGAATTATAGGAGCTACAATTTGGATGGGGACACAGCCAACCCATATCATTGGATGGGGACACAGCCAACCCATATCATTCTGCCCCTGACCCCTCCGAAATCTCATGATCTCACATTTCAAAACGAATTATGCCTTCCCAACAGCCCCCCAAAGATTTATCTCATTTCAGCATTAACTCAGAAGTCCACAGTCCAAAGTCTTATCTGAGACAACGCAAGTCCCTTCCACTTATGAGCTTGTAAGATCCAAAGCAAGTTCATTACTTCCTATATACAGTGGGGGGTACAGGCATTGGGTAAATATGCTCATTCCAAATGGGAGAGATTGGCCAAAACAAAGGGGCTACAGGCACCATGCATGTCCAAAAATCCAACAGGGCAGTCAAACCTTAAAGCTCCAAAATTATCTTCTTTGACTCCATGTCTCACATCCAGGTAATGCAGATGCAAGATGTGGGCTCCCACAGCCTTGGGCAGCTCCAGCCCTGTGGCTTTGCAGGGTACAGCCCCTTTCCTGGCTGTATTCACAGGCTGGCATTGAGTGTCTGTCTCTTTTCCAGGTGCACAGTGAAAGCCATTGGTGGATCTACCATTCTGGAGTTTGGAGGACAGTGGCCTTCTCACAGCTCCACTAAGCAGTGTCCCAGTGGGGACTCTGTGTGGGGACTTTGACCCCACATTTCTTTTCTGCACTGCTCTAGCAGAGGTTATCCTGAGGGCTCTGTCACTGCAGCAGACTTCTGCCTGGACATCCAGGTGTTTCCATACCTCCTCTGAAATCTAGGTGGAGGTTTTCAAACCTCTATTCTTGACTTCTGTGCACCTGCAGGCTAAAAAACACATGGAAGCTGCCAAGGCTTGGTGTTTAAATCCTCAGAAGCATGGCCTGAGCCCTATGTTGGCCCCTTTTAGCCACAGCTGGGTCACAGGGCATCAAGTCCTAAGACTACACAAAGCAGGAAGGCCCTGGGCCTGACCCATGAAACCATTTTTTGCTCCTAGGCCTCTGAACCTGTGATGGGACGGGCTGCCATGAAGACCTCTGATATGACCTGGAGACATTTTCCCCATTATCTTGATGGTTAACATTTGGCTACTAGTTACTTATGCAAATTTCTGCAATAGGCTTCATTTATCCTCAGAAAGTGAGTTTTTCTTTTCTATCACAACATGAGGCTGCAAATATTCTGAAATTTTATGCTCTGCTTCCCTTTTAGATGTAAATTCTCATTCCAAACCATATCTTTGTGAATACATAAAACTGAAGGCTTTTATGAGCACCAAAGCCACATATTGAATGCTTTGCTGTTTGGAAATTTTTTCTGCCAGGTGCCCTAAATTATATCTCTCAAGTTCAAGGTCCACACATCTCTAGAACAGGGGCAAAATTCCACCAGTCTCCTTGCTAAAACATAACAAGAGTCACCTTTATTGCAGTTCCCAACAATTTCCTCATCTTCATCTGAGACCACCTCAACCTGGACTTCATTGTCCTTATGACTACCAGTATTTTGGTCAAAGCCATTCAACAAGTCTCTAGGAAGTTTCAAAGTTTCTCACATCTTTCTGTCTTCTTCTGGGCCAACCTCAGCCTGTTCCAACCTCTACCTGTTACCCAGTTTCCAAAACTGTTCCAATCTCTTCCTGTTACCCAGTTTCAAAGTAGCTTCCACATATTCAGGTATCTTTACAGCAGCACCCTACTCTACTGGTACCGATTCACTGTATTGGTCCATTTTCACACTGCTTATAAAGACATACTTGAGACTGGCTAATTTATAAAGGAAAGTGGCTTCATGAACTCACAGTTCCACATGGCTGGGGAAACCTCACAATCATGGTGGAAGGTAAAAGAGAAGCAAAGACAGGTCTTACATGGCAGCAGACAAGAGAGCATGTGAAGGGAAACTCCCCTTTATAAAACTGTCAGATCTCATGAGACTTAGTCACTATCATGGGAACAGCACAGAAAAAGAACTGCCCCCACCCCCACTTCAATTACGTTCCACCATGTCCCTGCCATGAGGCATGAGAATTATGGGAGCTACAATCCAAGATGAAATTTGGGTGGACACAGCCAAACCATATCATATGCTCATTCCAAAAGGGAGAAATTGGCCAAAATAAATTAGTGGTAATGGTCCTGACACTCAGCAGTGATGGCATTAAATCTAAAAGCTTCAACATAATCCTCAACTCCATGTCCAACATCCTGATGCTAAGGTTGGGCTCCCAAGGCCTTGGGAAGACCCAGTACTATGGCTTTCCAGGGTGCAGATTACATGACTGCCCTAAAAGTTTGGAATTCAGTATTTAGAGCTTTTCCAGGCAGAGGGTCAAAGCTGTAGATGAATTTGTCATTCTGGGGTCTAGATAATGGTAGAACCCTTCCCACAGTGGCACTAGGCAGTGTCCTGGTAAGGACTCTGGGTGGGGGCTGCAATCCTACATTTCCCTTCAGTATTGCCTTCTACTAGTAGAGTTTCTCTTTTGGGGCTCCACCTGTGTGGCAAGCTTCTGTCTGTGCGCTCAGAATTTTCCATACCTCCTCTGAAATCCAGGTGGAAACTACCAAGCCTCCTTCGCATTTGTATCCTGAGCATCTGCAGAGTTAACACCACGTGGAAACTCCCGAGGCTTATAGCTTGCACCCTCTGAAGAAGTGGACCAAACTGTACCTGGGCCCCTTGTGTCATGGCTGGAGCAGAGTGGCCAAAATGCAGGAAACAGTGTCCCAAGACTGCACAGGGCAGCAAGGCTGCACAGGGCCTGGCTCTTCAAACCATTTTCTCTTCCTAGATCTCTGAGCTTGTGATGGGAGGGGCAGTCTAAAAAAATGCCTTCAAGTCCTTTTTCCCGTTGTCTTAGATGTTAACATTTGGCTTCTTTTCAGTTAGCTAATCTCTCTAGCAAGTGCTTTCTCCACAGCCTACTTAAATTCTTTCATTACCACATGGCCAGGCTGCAAATTTTTCAAACGTTTACATTTTTCTTCCCTTTTAAATATAAGTTCCAACTTGAAGTCATTTATTTGCTCTCATGTCTGATCATATGTTATTAGAAACAGCCATGACAAATCTTGAAAGTTTTGCTGCTAAGAAATTTCTTCCACCAGATACCCTAGGTTATCATTCTTAAGTTCAAACTTCCACGGGTCCCTAGTGTATGAACACAATGCATCTAAGTTCTTTGCTAGGGTGTAACATGGGTGACCTTTACTTCAGTTTCCAATAACTTCCTTATTTTCAACTCAGACGTTGTCAGCCTGGCCTTCACTGTCCATAATTCTATCAGCATTTTGGTCACAACCATTTAACTAGTCTCCAAGAAATTCCAAACTTTCTCTCATTTTCTTATCTTCTGAGCCCTTCAAACTCTATCAACCTCTGCCCATTAACTAGTTCCAAAGCCACTTCCACATTTTCAGGCATCTTACAGCAATGCCCCACTCTATGTTATTCCATTTTCCATCTTAGTCCATAAAGAATTACCTGAGACTTGGTAATTTATAAAGAAAAGAAGTTTAATTGACTCACATTTCTGCAGGCTGTACAGGAAGCATGGTGCCAGCATCTGCTGCTGGTAGAGGCCTCAGGAAGCTTACAATCATGGCAGAAAGTGAAGCGGGAGCAGACACATTACATAGGGAGAGAGAGAACAAGAGAGAGAGAAAAGAAGTGCCATACACTTTAAACAACCAGATTTCATGTTAACTCACAGCAATAACTCACTCATCACCAAGGGGTGGTTCTAAGCCATCCATGAGGGATCTGCCCTCATGAACAAAATACTTCCTACCAGGCCCTACCTTCAATATTGGAGATTACATTTCAACATGAGATTTGGAAGAGACAAACATCCAAAACATATGAGACTATATATAATATCACTTTTCAAAACATTCAGAGTAAACCCTTACATTTCAAAGTATCTGAACAATCTAGTTTCATTTTGTTTTATACAAACATATCAGTAAAAAATTGTACTTCTTTTTAATAATAGTCTTGTAAATTAAGCTTAGAAATATTATTATAAATAGTTTAATACATGTCATTTTCTACATGACAGTTTTGAATAAATCCTATGCTGTCTTTTAAAAGGTATTTTTAAAATTTAACAAGTGGCAAAAATAATATAATGAAAATGACAAAACATATTACTTTATTCTAATAGTTAATACTTGATAGAGTAGAATGAAAAGTGAGGAGCTCTATCCCATATGTAAAATTATGGAAAATGTTTATACTTTAAAACTAACTAATAAAAGCCACATGTCAGAGAAAATTAATCATCTTTGGTAGTAACCTAGGAGGCTACTAATACATGAGAGTTAAAAGAAATTATGGGATATTTGAATCTCTGTCCAAAATAACCTGGAAACAACCTTATGAATGTAGGACATAAATAGGATTGAATTTGCACATGTTTTATTTAGGGTGTCTGTACCTATTTTCATGAGGGACATTAGTCTATAGTTTCCTTCTCTTATAATGTCTTTTTAATAATAGTCTTGTAAATTAAGCTTAGAAATATTCCTCCTTCTATTTTTAAGGAAAAGACTGTATAAAGAGTGTATTATTTCTTCTTTAAATCGTTGGTAAAATTTCCTGTTAAGCCTCCTAGGCCAGGTGATTTCATTTCCAGAAAATTTTTAACCATGATTCCAAATTATGTAATAGATATACTATTATTTAGGGTTTCTATTTCTTCTTGAGTTGGTCTTTATATATTTTTCTAATTCAAATAATTGGTCCATTTAATCTATCAAAATTATTGGCAACATTGTTTATTCCCTCATTTTATCTCCCATAATCTGTGGCATCTGAAGTGGTGTCCACTCTTTCATTTCTGCTATTAGCTATTCTTACCTACCCTCTTTTTGTACTGGATCGTCTGTAGAGGTTTATCAATTTTAATGATATTTTTATGAAGTTATATTTTTGATTCATTGGTCGCTTGTATCATATTCCTGTTTTAATTTTTGTATCCCTTAGTTTAATATTTTCTTCCTTCTTCTTTCTGTGCATTAATTTGCTTTTTATATTTTAGATTCTTGAGGTAAAGCTTATGTTTTTTATTTGAGCCCTTGATTCTCTTCCACTATAAGAAAATAGTGCCATAAATTTATCTACAAGCAGTGCTTAGGTGCACGATTGTTTTATTTTCTTCAGTTCAAAATAAATTCTACTTTTCTTTGAAAATTCTTCTTTGTTATTTGGAAGTCTATGATTTAATTTACAAATGTATGGTGATTTTCTCAATTTTCTGTTATTAATATTTCAATTTTAATTATATTTTTATCAGAGAAAAAATCTTATAGGATTTTTATTTTAATTTATTAAGGTTCTTTTATGGCTTAAAATATGATTTGCCCTTGTGAATGTTCCATGTACACTTGAGAAAAAATATATATTTTTCTTTTGTATGAAGGAATGTTCTATAAATGCCAAGTAGCTCAAATTGAATGATAATGCTTTTTAGTCATTTATATACCTACTGATTTTATGTCTACTTGTTTTGTCATTTACTGAGATGGTCTATTAATTACTGACTGTGAAAGTCTCCCAATGTAATTGTAGATTTGTGTGTTTCTCCTGTCAGTTCTAACACTTTGTATCTCATGCATTTTGACGCTGTTATAAAATACACATACATTTAGGATTGGTATAGTTGTAACTTGCTGAAGAATTGATCCTTTTAGCATTGTCTACTTTATCTCTCTTTATCTCTGATAATCTTTCTTTTCCTGAAGGCTACTTTGTTTTAAATTCACATATCTACTCCAGCTTTCTTTTGATTACTGCCTGCATAGCATATCTTTCACAATCCTTTTACTTTTAATCTACCTGTAACTTCAAGCTTAATATGTGTTTCTTGAAGGCAGCATATGGTAGAATCTTGTTGTTATTGTTTCATCTAATTATCCAATCTCTGTCATTTAATGTTATATAAAGATTTTGTATTTAAAGCAATTATTATAATGAATGAATTCAAGTCTAGTATTTATTTTTTCTGCCTTCTCTGAGGTTAATTTAATATTTTATGATTATATTTTATCTTCACTTTTGATTTATTACTGATACATTTTTAAAATGTTTAAATGCATGCCCTAAGGTAATCAATCTATATCTTTACCATTAAAGTGATTAACATATAGTTTTAGGTTTCTTAAAACTACACATTCCCAATTTTTTCCTCCCATCATTTTTGCAATTATTGCTGTACATTTAATTTTATCATACTAAAAACACAAAGCACTTTGCTGCTATTTTTGTTTTAGTCTGTTATTTTTTAAAGCAAGTAAATAATAAAATAAATTTTACGTTTCCACCATTTATTTTAATTCCAGTGTTTACCACCTATCATGTGTATGTCTACATGTTTAAATTCAAGGCTCTGTAGAGTATATTTCTTATGCCTAAAAAGAAAACATTAATTAAAATTTCTGTAGCAGAAGTCAGGTGGAAGTTAAATATCTTAACTTTAATTTGGCTAAGAAAGTCTATATTTCAGTTTCCTTTTAAAATTATAGTTTAACTGGATAGAGAATTCTGGGTTGGCCAAATTTTGATTGCTTTCAGCACCTTAATGGGTTGCTTCAATATGTTTCATGGTTTTTGACAAACAGTCACTTACATTTCTTACTTTTATATCTCTCCATGTAATATTTTCTTTGGGTTACTTCAAGATATTTCCTTTGATTTTAGCTGCTTAAATGAGTAAGATAAAAATAAGATATGTCTAGAGATGTTTGTGTGTGTGTGTGTGTATGTGTGTGTGCGTGTGCGTGTGTGTATCTTGCTTGGTGATCTCTGAGCTTTATGATTCTGTCATTCAGTGTCTGTCATTTAAAAAACAGCACTTATTTTTCAAATATTTATTATACTTTGTTTTCAATTTTTTCTTTCTGAAATTCTGCTACTCATATATTAGACGATTTGCTATTTTCCCACAGCTCTTGTAAATTCTGTTCTGTTTTTTGCCCCTTCTTGTTTTATCTCTAAATTCATCTAATTTACACTTATCTATCTTCAAGTTCATTAATTCTTTCCTCAACTGTGTGGAATCTACTAATAATGTATTTAAGCCATTCTTTATATCTTGTACTGTGTTTTGTTTTATTTCACTTCTAAAATTTTTATTTGGTATTTTCTTCACATTTGGTATAGAACACTTCCACTGTAACTTTTAACATATGAATCAAAGTTATTCTAAATTTTCTGGTTATTCCAAAATTCATGTAATATTTGAATCTGGTTCTGTTGGTTGATAATCTCATTTAACAGTGTTTTATTCTTGCCTTTCTATATGACTTGTAATGTTTTATTAAGAACTGGGTATCTGTGTGACGCTAGAGACTAAACTAGTTATTTCACCTATAAATACATGTACCTTTACTTCTCTAAGCATGTGTTTATGTATCTGTGTATGTATGTATGTATTTAATTTCATTACAGGTTCAGGGTGTACCTGTGCAGGTTTGTTACAAAGGTATACTGTGTGATGCTGAGAATTGGAGTACAGATGAGCTTCCCTCACTTAAGAGCTCCTTGACATGCTTAGTTTCTTGTCACCTCAGTGTCACACTGCATAATATTGGCGCTCAAAATAGAGATGGTTTTTAATGGCCTTTTAAGACATTGCTAATAATAAGGGGAATTGTGGAAAAGCAAGTTCTACATAACACAATTAGTATCTTCATTCTTTTTCTGAAAAGAAAAATTTCCAAATACCTTTTAAAAAGAACATTTAGCTATATCTCTGATACCCAGCTCATGATAGACTAGTTAACAATTCAAGAAGGACATGGAAAAAAGAAGATGGAAATGCATTCTTTCAAAATTGCTTAGTTAGAATAGAATTTATAATATAACATTACTGCTGCAATTAATTGATCTTTCACTTTGAGAGACGAAAAAGTGAACAGCTGATTAATAGAGCAATGACATTCTCAGTACTCTTTTAGACAATAGCTCTTATCTTCTTATTGAATTCACTGAGATAAAATGGAAATATGTTCTATGCTGAGTGGTACCAATGTTACATAAAGAGGATTAGATTTTATTGCAAGGCTAAAATACAGGGTGTTTTAGAAATAAATCTCTTTGGTTCTTACAATCCTAAATGAAAAAATAATTCTTTTTTTAAAAAAGTTAAATAATATACGTTAAGTATGATGAGGTAGGAAATTGGAAAACATAAAGGAATTGGAAAAAATTAATCATAAATTATTATTGTTAATATGTGTTTACTTATTGTAACATTGTAAAAACTAGTATTTGATTACTTTAGACACTTTTCTAGAGTTTAGTGTTTTGGAAAAGAAATTAAGCAGCCCAGTCACAAGTGGAATTTAATAATAGCAAGTATCATGTATTAGTTTTACTGTGTACCAGGGACTAGGTGAAGAGCTTCATATGCATTATCCCATTTATATAAAATGTTTAATATTCCTTAATTACTTTTTCACGTGGCTAGGGTCACAGTAAATGACAAAGTTGTTTATGGCAATGGGGAGATACATACATAATAAGTAGGTGGGAAGAAATATTGAGAAAGTCAGCAATCTTTCAAGACGCCTAAAGAATTTCTTTTTTCTTTTTGCATAAAAATATGGATTGTTGGGGAAAATTGTCACCATGTAATACAGAAAACTATTTCTTAAAAAAATTGCATAAATAACCTAAGGTAAAACAAATTCTCCAGTATTTTTGGAAAAAAATAAAGATTATGTTTAGCTTTAATATAAGTTATATTTACACAACTAATGACTTGATTTCAAATCTATTATCTTTTAAAATTAAATATGATAGACAAAACATTATGTGTGATATGGGAAAATATTATAAAAGTACTCCAGTTCTTTTGAAATAAATTCACTCATCACCTCTTTTAGAATAACTTTGATGGGTTCTGAGTAGTTACAGAATAGTAGTCTCAAGAATTTTCAGTTTGGGAAGATAAAGGTGAACATGATAAATACATGAAAAATCTTATAACTACTCAAGATATATCACAAGTGAGAATGTAAGAGACTACTAAATGCTAAATTCTAATGTCCAAGCAGAGAGTGCTGGGGTTTCTGGAGCAGTCACTAGTGCTTCACAGTAAAGAAAGTCAAAGTAAGTTTCAGTGTAGGTAAGAGGAGAAAATAAAGGCATTGTTCTATTTCAGGGACAGGGCCATATGATTATAAACATTGCATTTTGTTTTTCTCAAGGTTCTTCATTGTAGTAAACATATTTGAAAATCTGTTTGCTACTCAATTTATTTTAAAATAAATGGAGCTATATAAGTTTACTGTGGGTATCATTCGATATTAAATAAAGAACTTATAAAAAATGCTCATTATTTCTAATGGATTATTTTGTTTTGTAAAAAATAATTGGAGCAAGCTCAATTAAAATTATACCAGTTTCCTTGTTTAAAAGAAATGTGATTTTTATGTACAAGGTATGTAGTTTGGCAGTTACCTTGAGCCTTCAATATTTGCCATAGGTCATAAAATTTTACATGCCATTCTTAGTTCATTATTAAATCCATATAATTTCCAGCTCATACACTAAGTGTTTTTGCTACTTCCATTTAATTTCAAGAACTACATAAAGCACAAAGTTTGAAATACTGTCTAAACTAAAGTGGGAAAATTATTTTAGCTATAAAGTAGACATACTGGGTAAATAGGAGAACAAAAATATCTTATTAAGAACATATTCAAATTGATCTATGGGCACACTAGGCTTAGAAGCTCTATTCAATTAAGGAAAGAAACTCATTATAAACATTTGTTCTCTCATTTGAATTATCTGGATATCAGAACTATATAATACAGAACTATTTTTTCCTGTTCTCCTTTTCTGTAACCGAGAATTGATTGACATTGAGAAAAGAGCTTGAATAGTCCATATAGCAAGGGAAGAAAACAAATAAATAAAATTATAATTTCCTAATTAAATGAATAAAATCATATTGGAATGTCAACCAAAATGTCCTATTTCCAGAGCAGCCAATAAAATGATGAAAGTAGAAAAGGAGATAATATGCAATCCAATGTTAACTGCTCAGAGCTAGAAACCAAAGCTTTATTTTCAAAAAGAAAAGAATTGTGGGGCTTCAATATTTGATATTTTCTTGTTTTATTCATACTCTAATCAGACATAGATAAACGTGAAAAGTTACATGGAAAAATTAAAGTCAACAATCATTTGTTTGTCATCTAATATATATTGTGCATTGCCTTGTACTTGGTGTTACAAATACAGAGGTGAAAAAGCATGGTCCATGTCCCTTAGGAAATTAGTAGAGTAAATATGGAAAACTGTTCAAGTTGCCACTGTATCATCTATATTTCATGGTATCCTCAGAACCCTAAATAAATCTAACTGCTGCATGATAGGAAAAATGAGGCAGAGGGAAACTGCAATAAATGAGGTGATAGTATAGTAGGAAACTGACATTAAGGAATTGAGTAGAACATAAGCAATGAGAAAGAGGCATCTGTGTGGAGAATTAAGAGAAGTAGCGAGAACAGCAAGGTCAGAGGTCCCCATGAGTAACAATCTTAACATAGCCAGGGGAAAAAAAGCAGAACAGTATAGCAGGTAGAGCATTAGCTGAGGGTGGGATGAGACGAGATCTGAGAGGTAAGCAGGGGTCAGCCTTTGTGGGACCTTGGAGGCCATGAAAAGCAGTTTGGATATTATTCAAAGGGTTAAAGGTTTCATTCTTCAAACATGACACTAACTGTAGTGGGGGAAGGTATTCTGGGAGAAATGTGAAGGCAGGCATATCAGTTGAAGCTATATTGCCGTTAATCTGCTATAATCAGTCAAGGCAGCACAGCTTATCTTGTGATAACAAACACCACTGACATCCCAGTGACTGGCAATGACAAAAGCTTATTTTTCACTCTACACATCATTTCTATTGTGGATTGGCTGAAGTTTCTGCCATATGTTGTCACTATCCTCAGGCTGGGATCAAGGCTGATGAAACATCCATTCTCTGGAACAATGTCATTGACTATTTCATAGCAGAAAAAAGACTGGGTAAAGCATAGACATCCCTTAAAGTTACTGGTAGGAAATGGCAAGTCTCACCTCTGCTCATATAACATTTGCCAAAGCAGTTCTATGGCCAAACCTGACATCAGTGGTGTTGAGATGTATAATTCTCCCCTAGGTTAAAGAAATGGCTATTGATGAATAATAGTATTTTGTACTGCACCAAACAAGAAGAGGTGGTGGCGTTTTTGACTAAGGTAATGACAGTGTAATAGAAATAAGTTGAAATGTTACAGATATATATTTCAGGCTAGAAGTAATAGAACTTGATTAATTGAATATAAGGATAGAAGAAACTGACAGACTCAAGAATAAAGTTTTTGGCATGAATTACTTATGAAAATGTTAGTAGGTTTATTAACTGGGATGGGGAAGAATTAGGGACAACAAGATGAGGAAAAAAATAGAACATATTAGTGGGACTGCAGAATTAATAGTATACAGGAAGTAACATGTAAGTGAGGAGCTAAGGAAGATTAGAACTGAATATATATATAAATATTCAGCCCTATTATATGTGTGTGTGTGTGTGTGTGTGTGTGTGTGTGTGTGTGTGTGTGTAGAACTGGGTGTGTTACTAAAGAAGACAGTTCATATAGATAAGAGAAAAGGGATCAGAAAAAATGTCCCAAAGCAAGTACAATGTACAATTACAGATGAGGCACAAGATGAACAACTATAAAAAGAAAACTATGTTGTAGTCCTTAGTTTGAAAGGATGAAAGCAAAGGATAACCAAGAGAAAAGTGTGTCAGACCACCCTTACAAGAAATGCTCAAAGGAATTGTAAACATGGAAATGAAAGAGCAATACTTGCCATCATGAAAACACACAGATTTTATAAAGCAACCACATAATTTAGATTACAAAGCAACTAGGGAACAATTAACATCAGGAAAGGAACAAAACCTCACATGTATCAGTATTAACCTTGAATGGAAATGACTAAATGCTTCACCAAAAAGACATAGACTGGCAAAGTGAATTTAAAAACCAGATCCAACCATAGGCTTATTACAAGAAACCCACCTAACAGATACAGACTCAAAGAAAAGGGGCAGAAAAAGATACTCCATGCAAACAGAAAAGAAAACTGAGCGGAAGTCACTATATTTACATCAGATAAAACAGATTTTAAAACAACAACAGTAAAAAAAATATATAAAGACAGTCATTATGTAATGATAAAGGGATCAATTGAACAAGAAGATGTAACAATCTTAAATATATATGTGTCCAATACTGGAAGACCCAGATAGAAAAAAAGAAACAAAAACACCACTGCTGGACCCAAGAAAATATTGAAAATATTTAAACATCAGTAAAATGACAGTGGGGTATTTCAACACCTAACTCACAGCACTAAACAGATCATAAGACAGAAAATCAACAAAGAAACTCTGGATTTAATTGGACTGTAAACCAAATGAACCCAAAAGACATTTACAGAACACTGTACCTATCAACCACAGAATACCCATTATTTTCATCTGTGCATGGAACACTTTCAAAAATTGAACATATGCTAACTACAATTCAAATATCAATAAACTTTTAAAAATTGAAATCATATCAATTATCTTCTCAGACCACAGTTAAATAAAACTGGAAATCAATACCAAGAAGAACTCTCTCAAAACTATTATATGCATATGTGTAAATTAAACAATCTGCTTATGAATGATCTTTAGATAAAAAATGAAATTAGGTAGAAATACAAAATTTTAAAAACAAATGAAAATAGAGACAAACAATACCAAAACGTCTGAGATACAGCAAAAGCAGGACTCTATTTTATAGCATTAAATGTCTATGTCAAAAAGATGAAAAGATCTCAAATTAAGGACCAAATGTCCCACCTCAAGGGAATAGAAAAATAAAAACAAACCCAATCCAAAGCAACCAGAGAAAATAAATAACAAAGATCAGAGCAGAACTAAATGAAACAGAGACCAATAAAAAACAAAGAATCAATAGAATGAAAAGTTGCTTCTTTGAAAAGATAAATAAAATTGTCAGACTGCTAACTAGACTAATGAAGAAGAAAAGAGAAATTTTTAAATAGGTAGTAGCAGAAATTATAAAGGTGAAATTACAACTGATACCAGAGAAATAGAAAAGATTTTCAGAGACTACTGTGAGCATCTCTACATGGACAAACAAGAAAACCTAGAGGAAACTGGTAAATTTCAGGAAAGATACAGCCTCCCAAGACTGAATGATGAAGAAAGAGAAATAAATGTCCAACAATGATAGACTGGATGAAGATAATGTGGCACATATACACCATGGAATACTATGCAGCCATAAAAAATGATGAGTTCACGTCCTTTGTAGGGACATGGATGAAGCTGGAAACCATCATTCTCAGCAAACTATCACAAGGACAAAAAACCAACCACCGCGTGTTCTCGCTTATAGGTGGGAATTGAATAATGAGAACACTTGGACACGGGAAGGGGAACATCACACACCGGAGCCTGTTGTGGGGTGGGGGGAGGAGGGAGGGATGGCATTAGGATATATACCTAATGTAAATGACGAGTTAATGGGTGAAGCATACCAACATGGCACATGTATACATGTGTAGCAAAACTGCACGTTGTGCACATGTACCCTAGAAGTTAAAGTATAATTAAAAAAAAGAGAAATAATGAACAGACCAATAATGAGTAGTGAAATTGAATCAATCATTTAAATAAAAAAATCTTCCAACAAAACAAAAAGCACAGAACCAGATGGACACACGGACTCATCGCTGAATTCCACCAATGCAGATAAAAGAAATAGAACCAATCTTACTGAAACTCCTTATAAAAAAAATTGAGGAAGAGGGAATCTTTCCTAATTCATGCTACAAAGCCAGTATTACCCTGATAGCAAAGCTGGCAAGAGTAAAACAAAAAAGAAAATTATAAGCTAATATCCCTGATGAACATAAATGCAAAAATCCTCAACAAAATACTAGCAAACCAAATCCAGCAGCTCATCAAAAAGATAATATACCACAATTAAGTAGGTTTTGTTGTAGGTTTGCAAAGATGGTTTAACATACACAAGTCAATAATTATTATTTATTATATAAACAAAATTAAAAACAAAAACCATATGATCATCTCAATAGATGAGAGAAAGCTTTCAGTAAAATTTGGCATGGGGGAAAGTTGAAAACATTCTCCCTAAGAACAGGAACAAGATAAGGATAGCCACTTTCACCACTTTTGTTCAACATAGTTCCGGAAATCCTAGCCAAAGAAATTAGTCAAAAGAAAGACATGAAAGAGGAAGAACCAAATCAAGAACTCATTTCCATTTATAATATCTACAAACAAACGAAAATACATTTAACCAAGGAAGTGAAAGATCTCCACAAGGAGAATTACACAATATTGATGAAAGAAATCATAGAAAACACAAACATGGAAAAGCATCCCTTGTTCATGGATTAAAATAATCAATATTATTAAAATGACCATGCTGCCCAAAGGAATCCTCAGAGTTAAGCAACTTCTATCATACTATCGATGCCACTTTACAAAGAATTAGAAAAAAAAATCCTAAAATTCATATGGAACTAAAAATAGAGACTGCTGGCCAAAGCAATACTAACCAAAAAGAACAAAGCTGGATGCATTACTTACCTACATTAAAATTATACTACAAGGCAATAGTAACCAAAACAGCATAATACTGTTATGAAAATAGATACATACAGCAATAGAAGAGAACAAAAACCCACAAATAAAGCCAGATACTTATAACCAACTGACCTTTGACAACATCAACAAAAATATACACTAGGAAAAGGACACTGTATTCAGTAAACTGTGCTGGGAATATTAGATAGCCATATTTAGATGAATAAAACTGGACCCCTACCTTCCACTACATACAAAATTTACTCAAGATGGATTAAAGACATAACTTTAATACCTGAATCCATAAAAAATTATAGAAGGTAACTTAAGAAAAACTCTTCAGGACTTTGGCTTAGGAATGTATCACTAAATTCCCAAAAGCAAATGAGAGGAGTAGTAGGCAGCCAAATGCCTAGGCAGATAGGGGCAGGTCCCCAGTGAAACTGCACCTGCAAGCCAAAGACAGTTTAAAGCCTGAAAACCAAGCTACATGTTAAATCCATGGAGCAGACTGAGAACTTCTCTTACCATTGGGCATGCTTTTCTCTGATTGGTCCATACTCTTCCCCTATTTTACATATACCTACACTTTCCTAATTAGTTTTTCCTACACTGTCGTGCCCACCTTTGAGTGGTGTATTCACCTTAACCTTTTGTGCATACTCACAAACCAATAAACATGCACTCCCCAACCTGAGTTTATAAAAGGCCCCAGGCCCAGCCACACAGCAAATCTTCACTCCTTTGGGTAGGGGGACCAACTCTGCATCCCCTCTCCATTGAAAGCTGTTTACAACACTCAATAAAATTCTTCTCTGCCCTCCTCATCCTTCAATGTTCAGCGTATCCTCATTCTTCTTGGATGCAATATAAGAGCTGGGAACAGCCAAACACCGTTACAAGCTATAGCACAGTCGAGCTGGGACATGTCACCATGGCGAAGTGAGGCCCAGGTGGTGTGTTGCTGGCCAGGGCTCCCTGGCTTGCAAAGTGACTGAGAAGAAAAATCCTACATCACAAACACAACAAAACAAAACAAAACAAAAAGACAAATGGGACTTAAACTAAAAATCTTCTGCATAGCAAAAAAAAAATAATTATCAGGGCAAACAGGCAACATACAGGATGCAAGTAAATATTTGAAAAGTATTCATCCAACAAAAGGCTAATATCCAGAATCTGTAAGAAACTGAGACAACTCAACAAGAAAAAAAACAACTCAACAAGAAAAAAAACAACTCCACTAAAATGTGGGCAAAGGACATCAACAGACATATTTCAAAAAAAGATAAAGACATACATGTGGCCGTGAAACATATGAAAAAAAAATGCTCAACATATCTAATCATTAGAGAAATGCAAATAAGGCCACAATGAGACATCATCTTACACCAGTCAGAATGGCTACTATTGAAAATTCGAACACCAACAGATGATGGTGAGGGTGTGGAATAAAAGGAACACTTACTCACTGTTAGTGGGATTGTAAATTAGTACAAACTCTATGGAAAACAGTATGGTGACTTCTCAAAGAACTAAAACTAAAACTACCACTTATGAGTGAGAATATGCAGTATTTAACTTTCTGTTTATGAATTATTTCATTTAGGATAATGGTATCTAGTTCCGTCCATATTGCTGCAAAAAACATAATTTCCTTGTTTTATGGTAGAGTAGAATTTTGTGGTATACATACACCATATTTTCTTTATCCAGTCATCATTTTGCTGGCATGTGTCTGTATGGGAGGGTTTTGCTTTACTTGACCTGCCAATAATCTCTGATGAACACTTAGGTTGATTCCATGGCTTTGCTCTTGTGAATGGTGAATCATTTCTTGAATGCAGATGTCTTTTTGATATAATTATTTCTTTTTCTTTAGGTAGATACCCCACAGTGGAATTGTTGGACCAAATGGTAGTTCCGTTTTCAGAATGTGTTTCTACCTATTATTTTGTAGCTTCTTTTTTTTTTTTTTTTTTTTTTTTTTTTTTTTTGCTGTTGTAAATGGAATTGAGTTCTTGATTTGGTTCCCAGCTTGATTGTTATCAGTGTATATAAATGCCACTATTTTTGTATGTTAATTTTATATCCTGAAACTTAAGTGAATTATCAAATCTAGAGGTTTTTTTTGAAGAGTCTTCAGGTTTTTCTAAGTGTATGACTGTATTATCAGATAATACAGATAATCTGACTTCATATTTTTCAATTTGGATGCCTTTTATTTCTTTCTCTTGCCTATTTGCTCTGGTTAGGACTTCCAGTACTGTGTTGAATAGCAGTGGTGGAAATGGGCTGGTTTGTTTTGTTCCAAAACATACTACTTTTATTTCTCTTTGGGTATATTCTAACTAACTGACCCATATAATATAAGAACAGCCACAAATTATTTAACTGGGGTAGTGTCCTACAGCTATTCTGGATTCAAAAAGAATGAAGCATAACTTCAGAAGAGCAACTGATTTTGTAAAATATGTTTGAGCCATTTACACAAAATATCATAGAGGTAATGACAGTCTCATTAGTCATTGGAGTATATTACTTGAGGACACTAGGGTATAATTTTAAAAGTAATTGTATTCTGAATTTTGATGCACTAAATTTCATTAAAACAAAGGGGGTCATATAGTTTATCAGAATAAATGACAAATAAATGGAAATCATTAACTATTTTAGTTTTGATTATATAAAAGTTTAAAAGTATACCAATAGAAATTCCTTTTATTTGAAGGTAATATATGGGACAAAAGAAATGGAGAATAGCAACCACATGTGTTAAACAATAGTAGAATGCAGACTTTCAGTATGAGAATTTTTTATTACCACTTACTGGGCAGTCAATAAAAGTAATTAGTAGATTATTTGTGTTGAATTGTTTATGTTCTAAATGTTTGTGTCTTTGTGTGTGTGTGTGTGTGTGTGTGTGTGAGAGAGAGAGAGAAGTATTTATGACAGTCTCAATTACATACAGAAGTTAGAGGAGATTCCTATTAAAGTGAAACTGTTCCAATGTGTATACAGAATCTATTAAGAACTTGACACTCTCAACTTTCATTGTATGATTTTGGCATTGTCTGAAGTCTGACTTCATCTGATGCTACTAAGAAAAAGAAAATAGTGCCAGTATAAGGAAGGTTCTATGATTTCTGTCCATGGGTTTTAGCTATTGTGCTTTATCTAATGTGTACCTTTAGCCTTCATTATTTTTGCATGTCTATAGTGCAGAAATAGCTCATAAGTACATATCACAGCACTAGTAATCAAGCAATGCTTGCAATATGATTTTCTTGAGACCGTGGCTTCGGTAAATGGGTTCCTTCTTTTATAATTAATCAATTTTCATATAATACAATAGTTCTAACATTTTATCTCTCAATGTGGAGCCCAGTGTTTTCACTGTTGCTATTTCAAAGAAAAAATGAGAACAACCCTGGTTTAGAAAAATGAGTGCCTTTTCTGTGCAAGAATTCTCATTTTCAAAGCAAGCAAACCTCACCTAGCAAAAACCAATCCCTTCATTTACAGAAACTACCAGAGAATAAAAATAAAAAAGGTTGGAAGGAATGATTGGATATTTTGACATCCTACTTTATTCAGGATCCAAGATGACTAAAGATCTGACAGGAAATAAAATAGTTTTGAGAAGTTGGATAAGGTGACAAAACTGAATCCGATGATAACATTTACAGAAAGCAGCAACTTCCGTGAATGATCATTTATCAGAATGGATCAACTGAGTTTAGTGAGCATGTCCAAAATATAAAGTAATAAAACTGTTGTGAATACTTAGAAAAATATTCCTACAAACAAAACATGGGATTTTTGGAAATATTTTTCACTGCACTATTTCTTTCAGCATTTTGGAATATGAGTATATCAGGAAGAAATATCAATGTTGTCACTACTTAAAAAACAGTTATTCTTTTTCTTTTACATGTCAGATACCATAGGTCTTAGAAAATATAGTTCATTTTACATTTTCCTGTGCAGCTGGTGACAGTGTAGTAGTCTGTTCTGAAATTTATAAACCTTGTATTCAGTAAGCAAGTTCTTGTTATGCATGCATTGTATGTTCAGTATTATAAACAAACACACATACACACCATAAACCTGTTAACTAGAAAGTTCATATACTCTTTCTGAAGAATATGAAAGATAAATACATAAAGCATTTTCTTTGGGAAATATTCTGCATTGCTAAAGGATGAATCCTCTAAATATCAATTTTTACATTTCTAGTAATGCAAATTTGTAGGTTAATGTGATTAAATAAAACTTACAGTGACTGATCATTTTTGTCTTTACTTTGCTTGTTTCAATACAAGTCAGGAAAAAAAAATCAAAATTTGCTTAGCCCTATTTGAAAGAATTATTTTAAACCTAAGTTAAGAAAATCAAGGCATTTCTATAATAAATTTGTAGTTTGCATAGTGGACAGTAGAATAATTATATGGAAGCAGAAATAATTACACAGAACATATGCATAGTAGTTGAAAATTATTCTTGGCTCTTTGAAACCCGCTGTGATAGCACTCATTTACTTTTTCTTGATAGGCTTCTTTTTTTAAAACAATAAAAATTTTATTCCAAAACTGCTTTTAATTGACTATGATATAATGATAGCAGAAGGTAGACTCCTTCTGAATGTGCTTGCATTAAATAAAAATGCCTCGAAAAATGAAAAGCTTTCAGGGACCACCAGAATCAAACAACTGATGGAATGAAGGGATATGATAGAAACTTAGGAACAGGGGAGTCCTGTCTATGAGCTCTTCAAATCACACTCAAATAACATCGGTTAAGATAGGTTCTGTTAGGAAATTATCTTTAGCAAGCTAGAAGTATGTGATCGAGTTGCCAAATGCCCAGATCATTTAGAGACCACATTATTTACATTGTATGAGAAAAAAACTTTATAAATACTTGATAAATCAAGTGTGCCCATATTTGTTTTTACCTCAAAAAATTAAAATGATGTGATCCTTGACATCTGAGTTTCAAAGATGGTGGGTGCAGCGCACCAGCATGGCACATGTATACATATGTAACTTACCTGCACATTGCGCACATGTACCATAAAACCTAAAGTATAATAATAATAATAATAATAATAATAATAAAAGAAAAAAAAATAAATAAATAAATAAAAATAAAAAAAAAAAAAAAAAACAAAGATGGGAGCAGATCTGATATCAATCTGCTCCAGTGGAGAGCTTGACCTAAGGCAAAGGAGACACGTGCTGCCTCTTCAGAGCTTTCGGCAAAACAGCATGAGATACTCTGTGGTCTTCAGAAGGATCCTGAGAGACATCTGAGTGGCTATGAAGGACTATAGAGATTAAATAAAAAAAATCAGGAACCTTAACAAACATTAAGAGAAAAAAAATATCAGTGATGGCAAAGAAGGAATTGTTTCAGTAATCCTATGAATGGCAAGTTTCAAAACAAACAGAGACAGAGAGATCTTGATGTGCAAATGGCATGCACATCCTGGATGTCAGTTGGAGGCGGTAAAGCCAGTAAGAAGTATGGCAAGCAGAGGAAACAACTATATAGATGGGCTTCGGGCTCAAATGCTGTGCTGTTAAGCTGAGTCAGTCTCTCAGATAACTTTCAGGTCTAATCAGCAAGCCATAGAAAAAGGCTGGACTTGAGGTTCACAAAAGAAATAATTCAATACCTTCCACTGTCATCTTCTGAGGATGGTCACCCTATGGGCCTTCTTTATTAAGAATTAAGTTTCCAGCATTAAGCTGTATGCCTTTGAGTGAAATCAGGTCTCCTCATGTTATCTCCGTCCTGGCCTGAATGATGTAAAGGAGTTAAGACAAAAAGATTTCTTTTCATCCATGAGAATTCTGTTCTCAAGGTTCAGAATCTGAAAGCTTACAATATAGACAGACACAGATAACAAGGGGCAAATAGTAGAATTTCATTACATGTAAATTAGTCATTGGGAAGGTAACAAAGGCTCTGTTCATGAATTTCAAGAAGAAAAAGAAGAGGAGAAGAAGGTGGAGAAGATAAAGTGGAAGAAAGGAGGAAGAGGAAGAAGAGCAGGAAGAAAGGGAAGAGGAGGAGAAAAAAGAAGGAGGTAAGATTTTAGTTGTCAGAGAAAGAGTTATAAGCATGAACCAAGCACAGATGTTGGACACAGCACTGTGTATCTGGAAGAAGACACAATGATTTTCTCAACTAAGAAAGGGAAGTCAAATTAGTGGACATGACAAAGGTTTTGGTCTCCATGCCATTAATAAAACACTCATTATGATTTCCTGAGTAGGAAGTAGTATGATGAGTACAAAGAAGAACCATAGGATAATAGCTTCTCAGTGTGAATTGGGAACTTAGAGGTCAAGTTTCACCTCCTGTTAGGTGTTATGTACCTATTAGAGATAAATCTTCCATCTTAGTTATTAGAATGAAGAAAAGCCTGTGATTTATTAATATTGACTTCTTAATGAATAATTGAAAAATGATTAAGCAAAAGACTATCCCCATCTTGTTTAAGCCTCAACTTTCATAAATTTCAAAATACCATGGTAAAATGAGATATATTTGATCAAGTTCTGTGTCTAAATAATCAGGATTCAATTTTCAGTTCATTATTTTGTTTTTTCCTGAGTTTTCTTCATGGAAAATTTACATGTCACAACTCCAACTTAACTGATTATCCAAAGAGACCCCAATTCAACATTATATACGAATTAGCAGTGCTTAAGAAAGGGCACATTGCTCACTAGGCTGGATGTGTGCCTCTGCAACAAAGCCTAATTAAAGGAGAATACTGAGGCAGAACAAATCATGTAGCAGTGACACAAAAGATAAAGCAGCACACTTAATTCTCAATATTACTTGAAATAACATGGAAATTAAATGTAAGCTCGGATTTTAGAATTTAAGCTTTACAGAGAACATAATTTTGAGCTTAATGCAACCAAATATCCATAAAAACTTAATGAAACTATATTTGGGGGAAATATTCTAAAGGATACTTAATTTATCTATTTTGCTAGAGTCTTACTGTAACCACTGAAGAGGTAAAATACACAGAATTAGGTGTTGTATCTCACCATTGCTTGATTAGCTCCAACTTGCCATGTGCCATTTCCACTACACCTTGGCCAAACACACAAATTCAAGTGCACGTACCACACACATACACTGACATACACATGCTGGTTACACTGATTTGCTCTAATTGATTGTGCTTGCTATTGAGGACATGAAATTGCATTGGTAATTAAAGTAAATCTTGCTGCTAGAATTATTATGAAAAAGCCTTCGAAGTTAAACTCTGCATTACAATATATTCTTTATGAAGATACATGGGCAAAAATTACACTAGTATCAGGAATATTTGTACCTTTTCTAATTAATTAGTTTGTTTTTCTCTTTTGGACCCTGTGAATTAGGTAGCTGATCACCTTTCTCCCTTAGCATTGACCAAAATAAAGCTTAAGATTTACTAGTGTTCTACTGTTAGCAAATATAAAGTTGTCATGGTAGGCATTTTGTATCAGCCTTAATTCTGGCTCCATGTGGAATCTCAACCTATATTTCTTTCCTACCTAGTAATTTTCACCTATTTCTAATGTTTGGTCATCTTGCTTCATGTTATCAACATTTTATTTACATTAAACACTTTTGTGAATCCACTTTTATCAAAAATATCTTCCACTTAAAAAAAAAGATGGAAAGAAGGCAACTTTTCTAAAAATGTTTTTGCTTTATTTTGTTTCTTAATCAACCATGTATTTAGAATAAAGTTTGGAAATAATAACACAATATTCAGTATATAGCAGTATCACTGAGAAAGACCTTGAGACCATCAAAATACCAGTGTCATTAGAAACACATATTCAAATGAAAGCTTCCTATCTTTTTGTAAAGAAACTAGCTACCTAGGGAAAAGTTTCAGCCAATAAAGCACTTTTGGAATCTGATTTTCCTTAATATTCTTAAATTAAAAGTAAACCTATAGATTTAATTAATATAAGGCTAGGTCTGTTTTTGACAATTTACATAGAATTTAATAAGGACTCAAATATTTTCTTCTATGCAAAGCCCTGATCAAATCCATAAGGAGCGTCAGTTCTCTTTCCTTGTCAGTATACACAAGAACAAAGTATAAATGTCTTTTCCAACTGGCTTGATTTTTAAAAAGCATTGTGTAATAGAAAGTACTTGTGTATTACAGTAAATGGAAGTCTTTCAAATAACTATTATAAAAAAATTATATTAAGCCCAGCACTCCTCTGGATATGTTGATAATACTGAATTTCTAGTTTCATCAGAGCTACGTTAATCACATACCCTGAAAGGAATTAAAACATCTGCTTCACAGTAATTTAAAAATATATTTTAAAGAAAAAGGTATAAGGATAATAATATATCAAATTGCTAAATAAAGTATCCATGATTAATCAAAGGGACTTTCAAGATAAAGTAGGAAAATGTACTTAGAGCAATAATCCATCAGCTAGCCCTAAGGGCTGGATACTGCAATAAATTGTCATTTCGTAGCATGTTATATCTTCTATAGGCCACTAGAGCACCATTTATAAATTTTATTAAACTAAAAGACATATTTAGCACTGGTTAATCTCATATAATGAAAGTATTTACTGTATATCTCTAAGACTTTCAACTTCCTAGCTTGACCCTTTGAAACACCCCATAGAAAACATTTTTTTATCTGACATAAAGGAACTGTGGAGGTAATTTAATGAATTTTTGCCAGCCAAGAAGAATGAAAGACATGATTTATAAATTTATTAATTGCCCACTTGTTGAAAAATTAGTACTGTCTGAGCAAAAATTTAAAATTTGTGGTTTTGTGATTCTTTCCAAGGGAAACTTCATGGAGATATGAAGCCTGACCTTGTGGGGGCTACTTTACTCACCCTGCATTCTCCACCCTTGATAGAACTGAAGGATTGTATGACCCTGTGAGGCAATGTCATAAAGTCAAATTATTTCTAAAATATTACTGTTAAAATTACATGGCAGCTATGACTCTTTAAAATTACTTGATTGAACTTTAAGCACTAGGACTTAGAGAGGAATTAGCCTACATTTTCTCAAAGACCAGCATTGAAACAAATTCTGTATACTAGAGAACCTACCAGTACTGAAATCCATGTATTGTGAGTCCTTATTTTTCCCCCAAAATTACACTTGCTTTTCGAAAGCACTAAGTCAATTTCACCTGTGTCTATTAATAATTGTTTGATCCAGCAGACAAAATTTTTGTAAAAGAACTATCCCACAGTTCAGGGAGTTGACTTCTTATAAAACATTTAATACTAAATTCAGATGTCAGTGTTAAGATTACAATATCGAAATACCATTACACACTTTTAGAAAATTATGAAAAAAAAGAAAAATAAATAAATTTATCTATAAAAATGAAATAAAGCAATCAAACAGGTAAGGGAACAAAATAAGTAACAGAGTTCAAAATTCAACAAAATGAGAAAAAAAGTAGTTTTTAAAAAGAATGAGATAAGCAGCTTAACTCAACTCCTTAAATCACTGATATGATTTGGCTGTGTCCCCACCCAAATCTTGTCTTGAATTTCCACGTGTTGTGGGAGGGACCCAATGGAAGGTAATTGAATCATGGGGGCAGGTCTTTCCCATGCTGTTCTCATGACAGTGAATAAGTCTCACAAGATCTGATGGTTTTTTAAAAAAGGAGTTTCTCTGCACAAGCTTTTTTCACCTGCTGCCATCCACATAAGATGAGACTTGCTCCTCCTTGCCTTCCACCATGATTGTGAGGCTTCTCCAGCCATGTGGAACTGTAAGTCCAATTAAACCTCTTTCTTCAATAAATTGCCCAGTCTCAGATATGTCTTTAATAGCAGCATGAAAACTGACTAATACAGTAAATTGTTACCAGTAGAGTGGGGCATTGCTGAAAAGATACCCGAAAATGTAGAAGTGACTTTTGAACTGGGTATTAGGCAGAGGTTGGAACAGTTTCAAGGGCTCAGAACAAGAGAGAAAAATGTGCGAAAGTTTGGAACTTCCTAGTGACTTGTTGATTGGCTTTGACAAAAATGGTAACAGTGACATGAACAATAAGATCCAGGCTGAAGTGGTCTCAGATGGAGATGAGGAACTTGGGAACTAGAGCAAAGGTGAGTCTTGTTATGTTTTAGCAAAAAGATGGGCACCATTTTGCCCCTGCTCTAGAGATTTGTGGAGCTTTGAACTTGAGAGAGATGATTTAGGGTATATTATGAAAGAAATTTCTAAGCAGCAAAGAATTCAAAAGATGACTTGGGTGCTGTTAAAGGCATTCAGTTTTATAAGAGAAGCAGAGCATAAAAGTTTCAAACATTTTCAACCTGACAATGCAATAGAAAAGAAAATCCCATTTTCTGAGGAGACAGTCAAACCAGCTGCAGAAATTTGCAAAAGTAACAAAGAGCCAAATGTTAATCCCCAAGACAATGGGGGGAAATGCCTTCATTATGTCAGATGTCTTCATGGCAGCCCCTCCCATCAGAAGCCCAGAGGCCCAAGGTCCCGTGCTGTGTACAGTCTAGGGATTTGGGGCCCTGTGTCCCAGCTGCTCCAACCATGACTAAAAGGGGCCAAGGTACAGCTTGGGCCATGGCTTCGAAGGGTGCAAGCCCCAAGCCAGCTTCCAAGTGGTGTTGAGCCTGTGGGTGCACAGAAGTCAAGAATTGAGGTTTGGGAACCTCCGTCTAGATTTCACAGGATGTGTGGCAATGCCTGGATGTCCAGGCAGAAGTTTGCTGCAGGGGTGGTGCTCTCGTGGTGAACCTCTGCTAGGGCAGTGCAGAAGAGAAATGTGGGATTGGCATCCCCACACAGAGTCCCTACTGGGGCACTGCCTAGTGGAGCTGTGGGACAAAGACCACCATCCTCCAGACCCCAGAAGGGTAGATCCACTAACAGCTTGCACCATGTGCCTGGAAAAGCCACAGACACTCAACACCAGCCCATGAAAGCAACCAGGTGGGAGGCTGTAACCTGCAGAGCCATAGGCGCAGAGCTGCCAAAGGCTATGGGAGCCCGCCTCTTGCATCAGTGTGACCTGGATGTGAGACATGAAGTCAAAGGAGATAATTTTGGAGTTTTAAGATTTGACTACCCCGCTGGATTTCAAACTCACATGGGGCCTGTAGCCCCTTTGTGTTGGACAATTTCTCCCATTTGGGATGCCTGTATTTACACAATGCTTGTACCCCCATTATATCTAGGAAGTAACTAACTTGCTTTTGGTTTTACAGGCTCATAGGCAGAAGAGACTTGCCTTGTCTCGGATGAGACTTTGGACTGTGGACTTTTGAGTTAATACTGAAATGAGTTAAGACTTTGGGGGACTGTTAGGAAGCCATGATTGGTTTTGAAATGTGAGAACGTGAGATTTGGAAGGGGCCAGGGGTGGAATAATATGGTTTGGCTGTGTCCCCAACCAAATCTCATCTTGAATTCCCATGTGTTGTGGGAGGGATCTGGTGGGAGGTAATGTAATCTTGGGGGCAGGTCTTTCCCATGCTGTTCTCATGATAGTGAATAAGTCTTATGAGATCTGATGGTTTTAAGAAGGGGAGTTTCCCTGTACAAGCTTTTTTCCACCTGCTTCCATCCATGTAAGACATGATTTGTTCCTCCTTGCCTTCTGCTACAATTGTGAGGATTCTCCAGTTACATGGAACTGTAAGTCCAATTAAACCTCTTTATTTTCTAAATTGCCCAGTCTCAGGTGTGTCTTTATCACAGCATGAAAACTGACTAATGCAATCACCCCAAATTCCCAAAGCCATATAAGTAAGATCACAAAATTCTGAGAACTACTATATTATTTTTATGTGGCTGCTGTAATAAAATATCAAAACCTTGGTGGCTTAAAACAACAGAAATTTATTCTCACAGGTTTGGAGACAAAACGTCTGAATCAAGTATCACTAGCCTGAAATCCAGGTGTCAGCAAAGCCATGCTCTCTTTGGAGGATCTAGAGAGAGTGCATTCCTTACCCTTTCCAGCATCTGGTAACTTAGCTGCTGGCACTCCTTGGCTCACAGCTGCATCACCTCAGTTTACGCTGCCATCTTCACATGTCTTCACATCTTCTCCTCTTATGTCTATGTGAACACTTCTTTGGCCTCTCTCTTATAAAGATACCTGTGGTGATATTTAGGACCAATAATGATAATCCCAAACAGAATTTCCATCATTAGATTTTTAATGTAATCATCTTTGCAAAAATCCTTTTTCCAAATAAGGTAACATTTACAGGTTCCAGGGATTAGGACAGCATATCTTCCATGGGTTGTTATTCAACCTACCATGACTACAGAATTTGGAAAGAAGAAAAGTTATTTATTTTATTTGAGAAAAGGACAAGAAATAACTGTCAGGCAGAAACAGATGAAATGCGGAAGGTAAACAAGTCTGAGAGAATTGAAGTTGAATGACTATATATTGGATTGAGGGACTATCCCACAGCCCACAAGTCTCAGTATTGTTATACCTCTCTGAGCAAGATAGAGTAAATCCTTATGCACAAGGCATTTAAAAAATGCCTCAGAGCAGAGAGCAGGAGCAGTGCCTATGGGTTCACATTCCAAGTTTCTAAGCTCTTTCTACCTGCCACCGTGCCTCCTGCAACATAATTTTATCAAGATATGGAACAATGTAAAGAGCACAAAGTTGTTAGCTCTCCATCTATCTCAGATGAGAAAATAAACTGTTCTAAATACAGAGAAAAAAAATCCAAGACTCACCACATACGATTGGATTTAAACAAATGGCGCAAACATTAACAAGTTAAAACCAAATAGCATTATGAAGGAAAGAAGGAAAAAAGAAGGAAGGAAGAAAAGAAAGAAGGAAGGAAGGAAGGAAGGAAGGAAGGAAGGAAGGAGGGAAGGAAGGAAGGAAGATAAATTATACATGTCAGTGGGCTTAAAAGTGTTATTAAAAGATGAAGCTTCACACATTGGGTCAAAAAATTAAATTCAAACACATGCTAATTATAACACTAATCTAAAGAAACCTAAAGAAAGTGACACAAAATTAAAGTTTAATAAATAGTCCAAATACAAAATAAATGTACAATAACTAGCAATCAATTTATATGTCAGAAATACACAATTAGAAAATATAGTGAGAAAAAACCATTCCTGTTAGCAATATATATTATAAAATGACTAGAAAAAAGTTTAATAAAAACTGTTTGGAAGAATATTTGAAATGTGTACATAAAGTATCATTGAAAAATACTGAAAGCATTTAACAGCAGCTAGTACCAAAGTTAGTCACTGATCTTGACTGAGGATGGTAACATAAGATATTTTTTAATCTCTTTATTTCTACTGTGAAAATTCTGTTTCAGTTGTAAAGACAGATAAACCTCCAGCTGGATAGAGTGGAATTACTACAAGATTATAGGTAAACTCAAGGGGATGGTCTAATTTAAAAACTGCATAAATTGAACAGTGGAAAAGTTGATATTTATCTAAAACCAAATTGTAAAGTATTGTTTTGTTAATTGTGAGAAAAATAATTATAAGGTAGATTAGTTTATTACACATAAATCGAGTTCAGTCCAATTAATTTTTCCTTTGATAAGTTTACAATCTCATAAATGAAGAAAATGGTATAGGCAGCATATCTGAATTGTAGAAGGCATTAAAAAGGCTTATGGTTGAATAATAATGAACACAATGGATAACTGTTAAGCAGATTGGCATGTACATGTATAGACCCCAATATCTGAATGATCTAACTGAAAGAAATTATTTTTATTATTTAATGTTAAATTGCAGTTAGATCTCTTAGGGAACGATAAAGAAGTCTATTCTTTTCATTTTTTTGTTCAAAATTTTGATATTCCACACAAATAAAAACAGGCTGCCTTTTAAGTATATACTAGGAATACTACCTTTTAATTGTTATTAAATATAATATTTGATCAAATAGAATCTTTTATGAAAAATTACTTTGAAATTCCAATACAATGTACAATATAGTACTTTGTGTTTAAGCCAACATTTTCTTGGGAAAATGGGAAACAGCTAAGTCTGAATTACCCAAAGAGCCAAATGTAAGAATAAGTCTTGGTTGGGTTTCTCCAATCTTTCAAGAGGTGTGTAGCTATCTCATTTAATCATGTCTATAGGTAAATCATGGAATTTCTGTATTTACTATAATAGGCAGTATAGCATGGCTATAAGAAAAGACATGTAATTGTGGAGAAGAAAGATCTTAGAGGATGACAGACAGGCACTACCAAGAAGCTTCACCATTATCATTCTTTGCCTTCTGGTAATTTGACTACCATTAATTAAAAGGCATTGGCTCAGGTTCAGATCATTTGGACCAGGCAACTTCTAGAATCAAACAATATTTGCAAATATATGTGTTTGAATAACATTTACCATACAAATATTCACAACATAATAATTTTGATATGACATTTGCAATACTATATTCCCAATAAAATATTTTCAATTTTTTATAATCAACAAAAGTTTTATCACCAGGACATATAGGGCTTACATATCAATGGCAAGCAAAAAACAATCCAAACACTTGGCATAGTATTTAAAAAGACACTTAACAAAAGAAGTTATAGAATGAATATGAGCATATCAATCAATATTCAGCATTATTACTCATCAAAGAATTGCACATTGAAATCTCAATTAAAGACCTCATTAGAAAAATTAAGTAGCCTGATAATACTAAGATGAAGATGTGAAGCAAGAACTTTTTACATTTCAGGTAAGAATGTAAAATAACATAACCATTTTGGAAGTGCTGTATTTCCTTATATAATTAAACATACACTTACCAAGTGACGCAGCTATTCTACTCCTAGATATCAGTCAAAGGAAATGAAAAAATGTGAACACAATCTTGTATGTGAATGTTCATAGTAAATATTAATATATTCATAATAGCCCAAACTAGGAACAACCTACATGAAGAGCAACAAGTGAATGGACAACCAGAAACATTGAGATTTATGTAGTGGGATATTACTCAGAAATAAAATGAAGTAAATGGCTGATACCAACAACAACATGGAGTTACCTCAAAAACATAATGCTGAGCAAAGCAAGACAACACAAAAGAGTATATGCTGTATGATTTCATTTCTATAAAGCTAAAGAAGAAAATCATAATCGAAAGTATCAGAAATCAGATTAGTGGTTGCTTGTAACTAGGAGCTGAAGTGTTGACTGAAAAAAGATATAGAAAAACTTTTGGGAAGATAAAAATGTCTATATTTTTATTATGGTTGTAGTAAATGTATCAAAACTCATTAAAATACATTTAAAATGTTAGTATTTTATTGAATACCAATAAAAATGAATAGTTAGTATAAAATATCTTTTATAATAGCAACAAAGCACAAAATATTTAGAAATAATTTAATGCCAGATGTGTAAGACATATACACTGAAACTAAAATCATTGCTGAGATAAATTAATGAAGACTAAAATAAATGAAAATAATACCATGCTAATGTTTAAGAAAACTCAGTAGTATTAAGATGTTAGTTGTTTTTGCTTTTTTTCTAAATTGATCTTTAATGAAATCCAAAGCAAATTTAATGCAAGCAAAGCAAAATGCCAGCATGATTTTCGTAGAAATTGACAAACTGATGCTAAAATGAAAAAAACCTGAAAATAGCAAAAACACTTATAAAAAAAGAACAAAGTTAGATGACTTCTACTACATGTTTTCAAGTTGTACTGTACAGCTACAATAATTTAAAAAGTATGACAATGGCTAAAAGAAAAAGAAATAAACCAATAGAAATAAATGGAACCCAGAGGTAGAACCATGTATAATAGAGTGAATAGATTTTTACAAATGCACCCAAGTAACACAATAGAGAAAATAACTGTGCTGAATTTAACTCAAAAAATGATACTGAAACAATTGAATATCTATGTGGAAAGAAAATGCATCTTGATCCCCTTTCTTACACCAAACATAAATTTGAATTTATGAAGATTATAGATCAAAATGTAAAAGCTGTATCTATAACATTTCTGCCAGAAATAATAGGAGAATGTCTCTGAGACTTTGTGTTAGACAAATATTTTTTCATTTATATAAGCTACAGAAAAAAAACTAATCATGAAATAAATAGTCAATAAATTTGACATCATCAGAATTTAAAACTTTGGCACATCAAGAAGGAAAAAAATAGACAAGCGACAGACTAGGAGAAAATTTTCCATTATGTATCTAATAAAAGACTTGTATTTTTGTACAAAGTATACAAGGAACTGCTTCAATTCGATAATATAAAATACTCCAGCTGAAACAATGGGAGAAATACTTGAGCAGACATATCTTATGAATGAACAATATGCACATGAAAAGTGTTCAGTGTTAGTCATGAGGTATATGTAAATTAAAATGACAATGAGGTTTTTTTGTATGGCTACTAGAATGTCCAAAACTTAAAAAAACAGATAACACTAAATGTCATCAAAGACGTGGAGAAACAAAAGGTCTGATATATTAGTAATAGAAGTGTAAACACTTCAACCATTCTGGTAAAATCCTTGGCAATTTTGTATCAACTTAAACACAAACCTATGATGCAGCAGTTCTACTTGTAGGTGTTTACACAGAAAATTAAAAATATATGTCCAAAAAATGTCTTGTCCAAAATATTCATAGCGAAAAATTACAAGCAACTCAATATCCATCAAGAGGGGAATAGCATGTTCTTGGAATGGAATACTAATCCTCAGTGTATAGGAACAAACTACCAATACATGTAGCCACATGGATGTATCTCCCAGGCATCATGCTAAGTAAAAGAAACTAAAGAAAAACTGTATAATGTATGATTCCACTTAAATGAATTTCAGTAATAAGAAAAACTAATATATGGTGATATAACTGATTTCTATCGCCACAGAACCATACCAGAACTGCTGTGGTTCTCTGAGGTAAGAGGAACTCTAGTTTGCAAGAGAAGACAAAGCAACTTTCTGGGCATAATGCAGTAGTCTAAATCTTTTTAAAAATAGACTTAGGGGGTAAAAGTTCAGATTTCTTAGATGTATACATTGCATAGTGGTACAGTCTGGGCTTTTAGTGTATCCATCATCTGAATAGTGAACATTGTGCCCAGTAGGTAACTTACATGCTTTATCCCATCATCATTAATTAACACTTAGGTTGATTCCATGGCTTTGCTATTTTGAAGGGTGCTGTGATAACATATGAGTGCAAGTGTCTTTTTGACATCATGATTTCTTTTCCTGTGGTAAATATCTCATAGAGAGATTGCTGGACTGAATGGTAGTTCTATTTTTAGTTCTTTGAAAATTTCCATACTGATTTCTATACAGGTTGTACTAATTTATGTTCCCACCAATAGTGAGTAAGTATTCCCTTTTCTCCACATCCTTGTCAGCATCTTTTTTTTTTTTTTTTTTTACTTTTAGGTAATAGCCATTCTCACTCATGTAAGATGGTATCTTATTGTGGTTTTAAGTTTCATTTATCTGATGATAAATGACGTTCAGCATTTTTTCATGTTTGTTGGCTGGTTGTTTTCTTTTGAAAAATGTGTGTTCATGTCCTTTACCCACTTTTTAATAGTCTTTTCTTTGATTTATTCTCATTGAGTGTTTTGAGTTTTTCATAGATTTTGGATATTAGACCTTTGTCAGATCAACACTTTGCAAATATTTTATCCACTTCTACAAGTTGTCTGTTTACTCTTGTAGTTTTCTGTGCAGAAGCTTTCTAGTGTAATGAAGTCCCATTTGACTATTTTTGTTTTTTATTCTGTTTGCTTTTGAGGACTTGGTATAAGCTCTTTGCCTAGGTCAATGTCCAGAAGACATTTCCCTAGGTTTTATTCTAGTATTTTTATAATTTCATATCTTACATTTAACTTTTTATTCTACCTTGAGTGAATTTTTGTATATAGTGAGATAGGAGTCCAGTTTCATTCCTCTGCTTATGGCTATCCAATTTTTCCAGCACCATGTATCAAAGAGCATTTCCTTCCTCAGTGTATATTTTTGTTGACTTTGTGAAAGATCAGTTGGTCTTAGGTGTGTGGCTTTATTTCTGAGTTCTCTATCCTGTTCTATTGATCTATGTATGTGTGGTTATACTAGTACCATGCTATTTTGGTTACTATTGCCCTGTAGTATAATTTGAATTCAGATGATGTGATGCTTCCAGTTTTGTCCTTTTTGCTTAGGATTGTTTTGGCTATTTGGTCTATTTATTTTTCAGTTGCATGTGAATTTTAGAATTCTTTATTCTAATTCAGTGAAAAATAACATTGGTATTTTGACAGGGATTATGTTGAATGTGTAGATTGCTTTGGGCAGTGTGGTCACTTTAATAGCATTGATTATTCCAATCCATGAGCACAGGATGTTTTTCCATTTGTTTGTGTCATCCACAATTTTTTCATCAGAACTACATCATTTTATAGTTCTTCTTGTAGAGATCTTTTACCTCCTTAGTTAATTTTTTTAGGTACTTTTTATGTAGCTATAGTAAACGTGATTGAGTTTTTGATTTGGTTATCAGCTTGACCATTGTTAGTGTATAGGAATGCTATTAGTATTTGTGTGTTTATTTTGTATCCTGAAACTTTTTACTGAAGTAGTTTATCAAATCTAGGAGTCTTTTGGAGGAGTCTTTAAGAGTTCTCTAAGTATAAGATCATATCATTAGCAAAGTGGGATAGTTTGACTTCCTTTTTAAAAATTTTGAATGGCTTTTATTTCTTTCTTGTGTCTGACTGCTATAGGTAGGGCCTCCAGGATCAAGACAATAACATCCACCTTCACCATTTCTATTCAAAATAGTCCAAATCTTGATGGTCACATGAATGCATGTATTTGCCGCAATTTATAAACCCATATTTTCAATGTCTAGAATTTCACTCTATGTTATCTCTACCTCTTTTTATAATATATATGATAATTTTTAAGATTCATTTCCTCTATACTGTGCAATTCCCAGAAATAAACAATAGTGGGCAAATAAAAGCTGTAAGGGGAACTAAAATAGCACCACTGCATATAATGACACTGCATCAAAGAAAAAACGAAGTACTTCAAAGTAGTTGCATGGCTCAGAACAGCCAGAAAATAGCATCTCCAGACAGGGCACCCTGGTATAGGGTAATCAGAAGTAAGATGGTTCATTTCTAGAAAAGAGCTAAAAAATCACTCTCAAGAAATTTTTGATAAATTAAAATGACTGCTTAATGGACCATAAAGAGGAGAAGTAAAACTGTTATCAGTGAAGACTTTATAAAAGCCACAACTATGAATTAAACACAAACCTTATTTTTTCAAAAAATAAAACTTTTCAGTTTTCAACTACCTTGTAATTAGAAACAATCACTTCAAATATTGTTGATCTTCTTTTTTTAACAAATATTCATTAACTTATCCACAATAAATGTCTACCTAGTTACTATACATGGATAAGATTATGCACTAAATCATTAAGAATTGCATAGTTACACAATGCCTTATGTGAAGACGCATAATTAATTACAATAACAATTAGAAATACCATAAATATATTTTATTTTGTGTGGGATTACTTTAACTCTATTTATCAACTTCTGAGGGTGTAGAAACCTTTTAGAGAGCCAAAAATTCCAGAATCATTTCCTCTTCTTCATTAGTAAATATTCATTGATAGCTTAGTTTGTGTAAAATTCTATTCTATATGCCTAGTATACATTGAAAAACAATATTGATAAAGATTTCTACCATTATGGATCTCATATATAAGCAAATCAGCAAAACTTTGGCCTCATCTTTTATATGGCCTATTGTCTACATTAATGGTAAAAGATAACCAAAATTGAGAGTGGAAATGCTGAATTGATCCAAAGTATATTGTATAAAATATTTAGATATTATACTTAAAGATTGAAAGATAAACTAATGCTTGCAGAAATTTACATACAATAAAGATTAAAACGACTGAGTTCTCACTCAACCATCAAGTATAGTTAATGATAAATACATATTACACCTTCTAAGTCACATATTCTTAGGCTTTTCTCATCGGATAGAGCAAAGTTACTATTAATAATTACTAATAAATATATTGACCAAAGGTGAGAATATAATAAAAGAAAAAGCTATAAAAATGTGTAATTAGGTTTTAAGTCTTTGATAAAAATAAAAACGCTCAAATCATAATCTAAATTGTATTAGTCATGCTCTATAAAACATTTTAGAATCATTGTATGTTAAAATGACCTTCTCTTTAAATATTTCTAAGATATTTAGACTTCTAAGCTAAAAAATATCCTAGTTCATGTCCACAGTCAAAATACCCAAGAAGAAATTTAAAATAATGGAAAAGTTATCATCTCCTGGGGAAACTACCAAATTCCCTTGAACTTGACTCATTATGTAATATTAATAAATAATAATATTACTGTCAAGGTTTCAATTACATGTTCATCTAGATGGTTAATACAGATTGTTCTATATCCCAAATTTCTTATCTATTGTAATATGTGAAAAAATCTAGAATATATGTTCTAATACTTGCTCTAGGAATTCTCACTCATTGCTAGTAAAAACACAAAATAATACAGTCACTTGGAAGAGAGTTTTGCAATTTCTTATAAAGTTAAGCAAAGACTTACCATATAACCTAGAAATTGTTTTCCCAGGTATTTACCCAGCTGATATAAAATGTATTTCCAATTGAAGCCCTGCATGAGAATGTTTATAGAAGTTTTATTCATAATCATTGACAATTGGAAGCAACCACGATATCTTCAATAAGTGAATGTATAAGCAAACTATGGGACATCCATATGATAAATTACTGTGAATTTATGCAGTATTACTTCATGAAAACATATGAATGAATGTAAAATACATTTTACTAAGTCAAAGAAAAAAGATTTTAAAAGCTACATGATGTAACATTCTGCTCATATGATGTTTGGAAAAGGCAAGACCATAGGGATAAAAAACAGGTGGATTGTCAGGGGTAAGGAGATGGGAAAGTGTTTGACAAGAGTAATCACAGAAAATGTTTTAGGGTGGTGAGACTAATCTTTATTGTACTATAGTGAGGGATACATGACCCTCTGCCATTATCAAAACTCAAAGAACTTTAGAACATAAACATTGAAGACTAGTGTATATATTAAAACTTTTGGGAGGTTCCAGGATAGAATACAGACTATGATGAAAGAATCTAGCTATATTACACATGTATGATGTATCTGTGAAGGGGGTGGGGAAAAATGTGTTAACCTAAGAAACTTTGGAAAAATGATGTTTTGACTGGTTTTACCAGGCTAACATTATCCTCATACCAAAACCTGAGAGGACACACAAAAAAAGAAAACTACATCCCAATATTCATGATGAACATGGGTGCAAATATTCTCAACAAAATATTAGCAAAGCAAATCCAATAGCATATCACAAAAATTATATACCATGATGAAGCAGAATTTATTCCAGGAATGCAGGAATGATTCAATGTACACAAAACAATAAAGATGATAAATTGCATCAGTAGAATGGAGGACAAAAACCATATGATCATCTTAATAGACACAGTAAAAATATTTGATAAAATTTAACAACACTTTATGATAAAACTCTCAACAAATTAGTTATAGAAGAAACATATCTTAAAACAATAAAAGTCATATATGACAAATCCACAGCTAACATAATACTGAATGGAGAAAAGTTGAAAGCTTTTTCTCTAAGAACTGAAACAAGGCAAGGATGGCCACTTTCACGTGTTTTATTCAACATAATAATCCAACTACTAGCCAAAGAAATTAAACAAGAGAAGGGAATAAAGTGCACCAAATCAGAAAGGAGGAAGTCAAATTGTTGCTGTTTACATGTAGCATATTATATTTAGAAAAATTTAAAGACTTCATCAAAAAACTATTAGAAAGGACAAACAAATTTAATGAAGTTGCAGGATAAAAAATAAACGTTCAAAATTAAGTAGTGTTTTTATACTTCAATAGCAAACAATTTGATAAAGAAATCAAGAATACAATCACATTTACAATAGCTACAAATAATAAAATAAAGTAAATATCTAGGAATAAATTTAACCAAAGAGATGAAAGGTATCTATAATGAAAGCTATAAAACACTGATAAAAGAAACTGAAGTGAGCACAAAAGGTTCAGAGACATTTCATCATGGACTGAAATAATTAATATTGTTAAAATGTTTTTAATTCCTATAGCAATCTATATATTCAATGCTGTTACTATAAAAATATCAATGCCATTCTTAACAGAAATTTCAGAAAAATCCTAAAATTTGTATAGAACTACAAAGACTCCAAATAGCCAAAGCAAATCTTGAGCCAAAAGAACAAAGCTGGAGGCATCACAATACCTGATTTCAAAATATACTACAAATCTACAGTAAACAAAACTGTGGTGCTGACACAAAAACAGACATGTACACCAATGGAACAGAATAGAGAACCCAGAAATAAACCCACAGCATTTATAGCCAATAGATTTCTGACAAGAGCTCCAAGAATACACATTGGGTAAAGCACAGTCTCTTCAATAAATTGTTCTGGGAAAATTGAATATCCATATGCAAAAAATGAAACTAGATTCCCATCTCTTACCAAATATAAAAATAAAATAAAAATAAATTAAATATTAAGTGAAAAAGTATGAAACTACTAGAAGAAAATATAGGAGAAATACTTTAGGACATAAGTCTGAGCAAAGATATTTTTGATAGATATCAAAAGCACAAGTAATGAAAGCAACAATAGACAAAAGAGATCATGTTAAATTGAAAAGCTTTTTTTATAACAAAGAAAATCAATAGAGTGAAGAGACATCCTACAGAATGAGATAAAATATTTGCAAACTATGCATATAACAAAGAATTGATGTCCAGAATATGTAAAGAATTTAAACCACTCAACAGCAAACAATAAATAATAAAAATGATCTTATTAAAAATGGGCAAAAACAAAGATAATGAAACATTTCACCAAAAAGATACATGCACGCATATGTTCACTGCAGCACTATTCACAATAACAATGACATGGAATCCATCAGTGGTGGATTGGACAAAGAAAGCATGGTGCATATACACCATGGAATACTACACAGCCATTCAAAAGAATGAAATCATGCCCTTTGCAGCAACATGGACACAGCTGTAGGCCATTATCCTAACCAAATTAATACAGGAATAGAAAACCAAACACCGCATGTTCTCACTTATAAGAGGCAGCTAAACATTGGGTACTCATGAACATAAAGATGACAATAATAGCCACTAGAGACTATTAGAGAAGAGACGGAAGGAGTGGGGACAAGGGTTGAAAAACTAACTGTTGAGTACTATGCTCACTACCTGTGTGATAGGACCATTTGTATTCCAAACCTTAGCTTCATGCAATATATCCAAGTAACAAATCTGCACATGCACCCACCTGAATCTAAAATAAAACTTGAAATTATTTAAAAGTGGGCAAATTATTTGAACAGACATTTATCTCAAAAGAAGACATACAAATGTCAAACAGGTATATAAAAAAGTATTCATCATCAGTAATCAGGAAAATTTGCAAATCAAATCACAATGATTTGATTTGATTGGTGAATCAAATCAAAATCACAATAATAGTGGCCAATTAAAATGGCTACTATCAAGTTAGAAACAATGAAAAATATCTGGTATTTGATAGCACAACAGGGTGACTACAGTCAATAATAATTTAATTGTACATTAAAAATAACTAAAATAGTATAATTGGATTGTTTATAATACAAAAGATATATGTTTGAGATTATGACTACCGCATTTACCCTAATGTGATTATTACATATTGTATGACTGTATTAAAATATTCTATTAATATATACCCCATAGATATAACACTATGTACACACACAAATTAAAAATTAAAAAATAGACAAAAAATTACAAATGCTGGTGACGATGTGAAGAAAAGAAAACTCTTACACACTATGACAAGGTAAATTAGTACAACCATTAGGCAAAACAGTATGGAGATTCTGCAAATAAACTAAAATAGAAATATCACATGATCTATAAACCCCACTTCTGGATATATATCCAAAGGAAAGAAATTGATATGTCAAGGATATATCTGCACTTCCACGTTTATTGAATCACTCTTCATAATAGTTAAGAAAAGGAATCAACATGTTCATGAATGGAGAAATGGATAATGAATATGTGGTATACATACATGATGAATATATATGTATTTATGAATGTATAAATACATGTGCATTTATGAATATATGAATATGTAGGTATTTATGTTCAGCCACAAAAAAGGAATGATATATTGTCATTTGCAGCAACATGAATGAGTCTGGAAGACATTATGTTAAACGAAATAAGCAAGGCACAGAAAGACACATATTGCAGATTCTCACTTACATGTAAGTGGGAGCTTAAAAATTGATCTCGTAGAAGTGGAGAGTAGAACAGAGGTTACCAGAGGCTGGGAAGTGTAGCGGGTAGACGGTAGGGAGAAAATATGCATGGGTTTGTTAAGGGGTACAAAATTATAGTTAGATAGGAGGAATGTGTTCTAATATTCTATATTATAGTAAAATGACTGCAGCTAAAATTAATATATTCTACATTTCAAAATAATTAAGAGGAAATATTTTGAATGTTCGCAACACAAATAAACAATAAATGTATGAGATGACAGACATGCCAATTACCCTGATTTGAGCATTACACATTGTTTACATGTATTGAAAATATCACATGTGCCCCATAAATATGTACAATTATTATATTTCAATTTACATAAATAAATAGAAATGTACATAGATAATATAAGCTATTTGGCAAAGTTGTTTCCCATGAATGTAAGGGTTCACCATGCCAATATTGATATACATACATACTTGAAATGAACAATGAAGTATATGGATGGTAGAGGGTAGGAACCTGGTTTCTCATTATTGGAGAGGGAGACTACAGGTAAGCAAAAGGAACAGTCCAGAATGACACATGTAATAATAGATTAGAAGTGGAAACAGCAGTTTAAATTAATGTTTATGTTAATATAGATAGAAGTGGCTAAATATAAAAGTATGTATACATATTTACATACGTATGTATTGTCCTACATAACAAAGATACTTTTTGTTCTGTCAACTGAGAAGGTCTAGAAGTAACAATAATCCAGTAACGATGAACATACCCAGCATCAATACCTTGGCTTCTAATACTGTTATCCAATAAAAGGAATGAAGGCTCCTTGGAAAATGACTGATTCTAAGATGAGGGCAGGAAATCAACAATATGAACCTGAAGCATCTTCTAGTGCCATAATATAAATAACTTATCAGAAACAACAAAAAATAAAATGAATAGTATGTTAAAAGGGCATAGGAACCAACTGAAAGAGCTCCTAATGGCCAAAACTGGAATAATTTGAACAAAAAGAATTATGTAATATTAGATTATAACCCAAAGTATAAAATAAATATTCATGATTTTATGCTGATGTAAACAAATAATTCAATTATTACATGGGGGAGAAGAAACAAATTTCTATGAAAAAGAGTTCCAGGCCAGGCACAGTGGCTCATGCCTGTAATCTCAGCACTTTGGGAGGCCAAGGCAGGTGGATCAGTTGAGGTCAGGAGTTCAAGACCAGCCTGGCCAACATGGTGAAACCCCGTCTCTAATAAAAATACAAAAATTAGGTGGGTGTGGTGGTGGGCACCTGTAATCCCAGCTGCTCGGGAGGCTGAGGCAGGAGAATGGGAAGCAGAAGTTACAGCGAGCTAAGCTGAGATCATGCCATTGCACTCCAGCCTGGGAGACAGAGCTAGACTGGGACACACACACACACACACACACACACAGACAAAACATCTCCAAATAATTTATGTAAAAACTCTGCCCTCCAAAAGGGCAAGCATAACTCCCCACTCCCTAAGGGGGTGAGCTGCATATAGAGATTTTCAAAGAGTACAGTAGGGAAAGGAAGAAAAACAAGTAATTTTACAGTGAAGAAACATCACAAGCACTCCTTTCGCTAGGTGTTCAAGGTTAACTTCAACATTTACATGACAAGTCATGTAAATACTCTTGATATAATGTGATAAAAATGACACTTTACCTCTGTGGTCTTCCTCACAAGAAAATATAACCTTAGAGTAAAAAATTAGATAAACAAATCCCAACTGAGGAATATTTCACAGTGTATCTGACCAGAACTCCTCAAAACTGCCAAGGTCACCAAAAAAAGGGAAGTCTGAGAAACTGTCACAACCAAGAGGAGCCCAAGGACACATGACAACTAAATGGAATGTGGTATCCAGGATGGGATTCTGGAGCATCAAAAGGATATTCAGTAAAAACTAAGTAAATCTGAATAAAGTGTAGACATTAGTTCACAATAATGTATCAACATGTGTTTATTGTAGTAAATGCACCTTACCAATGTAAAAGAGGAATCATGGGGCAAGCTGAGTGTAGAGTACATGGAGTGTATCTGCACAATCTTTGCAGTTTTCCTGCAAATCCAAAATTGTTCTAAAATTTTAAAATTATTTTTGGAAACACTAGGGGTGCTGACTGAGATAGGCAGCTGCCTCATACAGCTTGCCTTTTTTCAACATTTCTTTTTTTGGTTTTGGTAGTGGGTTTCTTTGTTTGCTTGTATGTTGGTTTGGGCGAGCTGCAGTTCAAAGTGGTAATTACTATTATTTATTTATTTATTTATTTTTATTTTTTTTTGAGACAGAGTCTCATTCTGTTCCCCAGACTGGAGTCCAATGGCCCAATCTCAGCTGACTGCAACCTCCACCTCCTGGCTTCAAGTGATTCTCCTGCCTCAGCCTCCCGAGTAGCTGGGACTACAGGTGCACACCTGTAGCCACCAAGACTGGCTAATTTTTGTATTTTTTAGTAGAGACAGGGTTTCTCCATGTCATCCAGGCTGGTCTGGAACTCCTGACCTCAGCTTATCCACCCACTTGCACCTTCCAAAGTGCTGGGATTGCAGGCGTGAGCCACTGTGCCTGGCCAAAGTGGTAATTACTATTTATAAGATCAGGTTTTGCACCTCAAAATGTATTACATCTTTTCCTCTCTTCTCAATTTTTGAATCTGTTCTTAAGCAGAGGTTTGATTCAAAGTTCAAGAGTGGTAAAGTACATCTTTTGACAGTGTACAAACTGCAAATGCATTGTCCATTCATGTAGCAAGAGTCCAGATCATGCCCAAGCACATTAAACACCCCTGGGCATTATTGTTTAGAATCACAGTGTGTCTGATATTTGTGGAGTAAAAATACGTATATATGCCATATGAGAGGGAAAATTCATTTTAGCTACTAAAAGAATTGTGCAGTCCCATGAGCGCATATAGAATTAGACCTTATTCACATATTTCATACTGGAAAGAGAACTGGAACATTGACTATACTTCTAAGTTATCAGGTCCCTAAGAAAAAGCAGGACTCATGGTTTTGGTGGTGTGAGGATGACGAGAATAGGTAGCCATGAGAAATTCATGTCTACTCAGGATAAAACTTACTTACATTTGCTTCCCAGAGAGTTCTTTCTAAGAAAATGAGTAGAGTGAATTCGTACACCTGCTCAGTCCTGACAATAGTAATCAAAATTTCTCTGAATCTCCACTCTTCGCCCAAATCTCTATGAAACCAGAATAGTCTGTTTAGAATAAATAGAGAGTTTCTCAATCCTGCTTGTATATTAGAATCCTTTCTGGAGCTTTTATAATTTTCATCCTGGGCCCCATGCATGGCCAGTAAACCAGAATCTCTAGGCAGGGCAAGGCACATGCATCCAGAGTCATTAAAACCCCCCAGGTGATTCTAATGTACATGCTGGATTGAAAGACATTGCAACCAAGTTTAAACCCCTATGAACTTTACCCTTCTGGAAGCGAAGCTGCTTGTGTGAGAAATAAATATAGGATTTTGCCTGATCCTAATTTTAAGCTTTTGCAATTCTTATTTTTTTCAAAAAAAGTAAAATAATAAAATGGAAAAGAAGCCCGGAACCCACCCCCCACCTCCACACACACACACACATTTAAGAATAAGAGAAAATGCCCTTGGGACATTCTCATACCTTTAGGAGAAGTAAACTTCACAATGCTTATATTTAAAATTCCTCCACCACTATCCTCCTTCTTTTTTTTTTCTTCATTTCTTGACATAATTGGGCAGAGTAGGCAGAGGCATATTTCTGACTGACTTCTGAAGAGTGAAAAATCAGTCAGAGCTTGAGTCACGGAGCCAAGAAGAGAAGCTGAGAAAGAAAAGCGGACCGAATACTTACCTTTTTAAATAAAAAATTAGAGCACATCCCTCAGGTACTCTTGTACTCAATAACCCCAACATCACTGACATTACTGTGCTGCTAAACGTGAAAACTATGAAGATAATAAAAAAAGCCTCAGATACAGGATGCGAGGAATCACCAAGCCAGTGCTGAGGTTATTGGATCTAAATAGAAATGAAACCCAAAGCTTTCCAGACAATTGGCATTAAAGCAGAAGAAGAGATTTATTAAACATTCAAGTTTAGGATGAGAGTTTTTAAATATTTTTATAAACCTTTGCATGTGTGACAATTTGATTCTATGCATTTTACTGCACTGTTTTAATTCACAGATGACTTGTTTCTATGATCTTTTCTTGGAGAAATATCATTGAATAAGCAGCGAACAGTCACAAAATTATGAACCTATCTTCTCAAAAGCTGTATATAGATGAGAACAGAGCCTATAAATATGTACATCTTAGTATACAACTATCTTTTTTAAGACAAACAGAATTAGATTAGCACAATCCATATCTGAAATCATAATATCTAAATAATTTCCAAAATTCACTAAACTGGGTATGACATGGTCCTCAGAGTATTTTATCAAATCGTCTAGTACTATGGATTGCTTCTCTAACGGCAGCCTGAAAGAATGTTTGGCCAAGAAAACAACCCCTAATTATCTGTAAACTCACAATGATCTTTAAAATTTCTAAGTAAGTGGTTCTCAGGGTAGGACAATCACCCTTCTAAATCCAGATGCTTCAAAAACTATAACAAACTTAAAGTAGTCAGGTGACTCCTGAGAAATACAGTAAGGAGTAAGCCAAATTTAGTAACCTAAGTTTAGGTTAACAGCAGTTAAGGATACATTTCACTGGGAAGTCTTCCCTTCTCTCTGGTAAGTACAGATTATATTTAGTCAGTTATAAAATATCTGGAAGAGTAAAATGACTTTTCTCTCTCCTCAGTAAGTTAGATTGTGATCTTTCTGCCCAAAAATATAGCAAGCCTGTTGACTAGCAACAGCCCAGTTTCTAGCTCTCAATAAATATTTGGTGAATAAATAAATGACTAAAAACGAATATATTTCTCAAATAATCTGAATCTAATTTCAATAGTTTAACAATAACAGTTATAAAATATTTACTACATATCAAGCACTGTGTTAGGCTCTGGAGACACAAAATGGAATAAAAGTTTTATCAACATATTTGAGAAAAGAACCTGTTTCTCATAAGTATTCATAAAATTTCACAGTGACTCATAGCTGATGGTGAATAAATATTTTCTAATCCTAATTTCACAGGAAGCTCAATTTATTTCTACCTGACTCTAAAAAGTACAATTGACACAATAATTTCTTATGACAAATCTAATATCAATGTCTGGATAATATCCTGGTTAAAAGTAAGCCTCTGAATTCAAATCCTAAATCCTTTGCTAGCTGTGTGGTTTTGATCAAATTTCTTAGTATTTCCAAACCTCAATTTTCTAATTTATAAAGTGGGTAAATAATTATAGCATGTGTCTCAAAGGATATTGTGACAATACAAGGGGGGTAACCTACATCTAGAATAGATTAAACACTTAATAAAAGCTACTACCATTAATTATATTCAATGGTAGTGCCATGTTTTCAAAACATCAATAGTCAAGGGTAGTGATTTTTTTGATAGGTAGACAAAACAAGTTTCAGGTTCTGTTTTAACAGCAATTTATATAAGATTGAGAACATGTTGTTTATATCAAAGAATGTTATGAACATTCTTTGGCGTAGTTACATTACATCAAAGAGAAAAAACAGATGCACCATATGAGGTACCTAAAGCTCCACCAGGCCCTTGGCTGTCACTGTTATTACTTACTACTTTATGTTACTGCTTCATGAGGAGTAAGGAAAATACCTCATATGAAAACTGGGTAATTGCTAAATTTTCCAATTTTTTAGTACTGTCAAAAGAAAACTGATGATGAATGTAAAAATGACTCCTCTGAAACTCTTGACTAATTTAAATGATAATTATAAGGCAAATGAGTGGCCTCATTAGGACGTCTTACTACAAGCACTCCTTCATTCATTTATTCAGACATTTACTCAGGCATTTGTTCATTTATACATAAATGAGTAGCAATGTCTATGAGGAGCATTAATTGTGAAGCCTGCTTTTTAAAAAATCTCTCATGCTATTATACTGATGAAATTAAACCTAATTTATACAAAACAAAGTTATTCTTAAACTTCCTGCTGGGACAGGAACAAAAAACCAGGTTGCTGAATGGGTTGTTTTCTGAAAAATAGAAAAAGACAACGATAGGTTAGTCAGCGGGTGATTTCATCGATTACTCTGTGTGGTTGTGTTCAGTGGGAAGCAACAGCAGGGTGGAATGTTAAATTAAACTTAAGTTGATTTTCTTGAACATTTTTAGGGCATTCTCTGTAATTAAATATACATGGTGGAGAGGGTGGAAGGGTAAAAACTTTGTCAGAAACTACAAGTTGCAATTTAAACTTACTACACCCTCAAATGTGATCAGTGTAAGTGTTGTATAGCATAAAAACATCCCTTGTGCAGTTGTATCACTGCAACAATACACTTCCAGGCACTCTTTCATTGTTGAATTGTCATTTTGCCACAGTGTCCTATATATATGTATATATGAAATTTATGTATGTATATATATTATTTATATTATATTATATTTATATGCGTGTATTTAAATTTAAGCCTGCCAACAATGCCTTGTCATTAGTCTCTAAGCCCTATCGTTCAGGCAATGAATTATTTAGAATCGCCAGCTTTGCCACCATCAGTGACAACTAGTGCACCTTGAGTTTTGCAACCACTGTAAATTCATTGTACACTTCCGGGTACACATTTGCACTGTGGAGTCCCTATTCTGAAATGACAAGATCTGAGCTCAATCAGAGCAGCATTCCTAAACCTCTGCCTTCTCCTGTGACTATTTTCCCCTATTGCCTGTGCATCTTGTTAGTGCTATGCTTGAATCCACGCCATTAGAGCAGTGACACAGCTGCTGTCATTCTCAGTTTTCTAGGGCTCCTGCTAAGACAGATCAACTCTGAAAAAATGCCTCTGCCCCCCATTTTATTACCCAGAGACAAAAGCTTTTAAAAAATCATATAACCAATTATTTGGTCGCATAGGATAGGGTCATGTTTTATAGGATAGGGCCAATTGCCCTTCCAGACTCAGAAAAAGAGCTGAACTAAGGAAGCTATGACAGGTTAGGACTGATCAAAACTAACATTCACACAAGAAAGACCAATTAGGGTAGCTGCTGGAAGGGAATGCAAGATACCAGAGAAGGAGCTATTTTAGATATTTTTTTTCTTTTTACGCTTAAAAGGAAATTACAAGTAACATTTCCAGTATAGTCCACAATTTAATACGATTTTAATTTAATTTTAAGCATATTCCCCCTATATCATGCAGGTCTCAGTATAGATTATGCCCAGCATATGTGCAATTAATTAAAGTATGATAAGAATTTCTTTAAATTTAGCAAGAAAACCATTAAAAGGTCTTTCGTGAATTTAAAATAAATTTTTGTTTATGAGAGTTTTTAACTAATTTGGAGGCTACATTATTAGATGAGTTTTGAGATTAAAGTTAATTTGAATGTTTAAATGTGGGTAAGGCAGGACTTGACAACAGGTAAAGGCACTGAAACACTAGTTCTCCAATGGAGCTGCACTTAAGAATCATTGGGACGCTTTTAAGAAACTAACCTGGGGTCTCCCTCAGAGACTTAGTTGACATGGGAGATGGCCTGGGCTTATGAACATTCTAAAGCTTATCAGATAATTCCATTATGTAATAAAATTTGAGAACTCCTGCTCAAACGGCTCAATTCTTTATATTTTTAAATAAATATTCAAGCAGAACAAAATAAGACAATTAGAGTGTATTAGTCCATTCTCATCCTGTTAATAAAGACATACCCGAGACTGGGTAATTTATAAGGGAGAAAAGTTTAATTGACTCCCAGTTCAGCATGGCTGGGGAGGCCTCAGGAAACTTACAATCATGGTGGAAGGGGAAGCAAACACGTCCTTCACATGGCTGTAGCAAGGAGAAGTTTTGAGCAAAAGGGGGAAAATGCCCTTATGAAACCATCAGATCTTGTTAGAACTCACTCACTATCAGAAGAACAGCATGGAGGTAACTGCCCCCATGATTCAATTACCTTCACCAGGTCACTCCCCTGACACATGGCGATTATGTGAACAATTCAAGATGAAATTTGAGTGGGGACACAGCCAACCCATATCATAGATAATGTAAGGATGGAGTGGTTCTTGTCCGAAAAGAAAAAGTTTGTCAACACAGGATTATTTGCCACAAAGAGATCACCAAAGCTGTGGAGCAGTAATCAGCTAGCAATTAAGTTTATAGAATATTTTTGTAATGGTGACTATTATAAAAAAATGGGCCCACAATGCTTGGTAGTTGAAATATTTTCAAATGACCATTCTAAATACATCTATTAAATTTTATATGTATTAAGATGGTAATGATTTTATGATGCCTAATTATTTTATACTACTATAAAATAAAAAACTATAATTAAATCATCATCTACTATCAATTGTAAGATGCACCCCAATTTTAGATACATTAAATATTAAAAATATTGAGGCCTAGAATTGATAAGAACTGTAATGTTGGCTTAGCAGCCAGAGAAAATAATCAATTTTTTGTTAGCATTAGGGAAATGGATACAGGAATAGTGAATACAAGCTAAAAATAGTTGTGGAGAATTACACTCATCTTTCAAACTGTGAGTTTCTAAAGAGGAGACTGATGTCTAGCTAAAGTTAAAGGGATTTATATGACACTAGTTAGAGAAATAACAATCATATAATAATGTGAGTTAATTATTTTTCTGATTATGTTTTGAGAGAGTATATAAATGGTAGTATTTTCTTTATAAAAATATAAGTAAATAATTTAACTCCATATCATAATAAATTGTCACATTTTGGAGAACAATTTTTACAACCAAATAAAATATGTGAGACAAAAAAAATGTCAAGGACATGTGTTACATTATCATTCATTTCTGTTTTTTTTTTTTTTTTGAAAAAACATATGACATTGACAGCATCCCATAACAGATGTACTGTTGGTACATGACTTTTTCATCACCAAAGCATCCCATCTGCTGACATGGCAGATTTTTCTTAAAGAAAATATTTATATTATGCAAAAACAACAAAGAAGCTGTTAAATTAAATTTGGCCTAAAACTACCTCCATATATTATGAACTGAAACCTAACAATATGTTTTGAAAATGCATGTTTAAGAAAATGCTCTATATCAAGTAACAGAGTTGCAGCCAATTATAGCAGCCAGGCTTTCAGCCAATCACAGTCTGCAAACTGCCAAAATATGTCCAGATAAGACAAACATCCAGCTACAACCATTCAAGTTATTTCTGTATACCACTTTTTTAGTGTCTATAACTATTCCCTGCCCACGTTGCTGGGTGAAGCTCTTTGAACCTTTATGTTTCAGGGTGCTGTGCAATTCATTAATCATTTCTCTGCCCAAATACACTAAGCTAAATTTAATTTTTCTAAAGATTTTGTTTTAACAAAGCTATTATTTGTAAACCTTTGAAATAAGTACTTAGGTGTTTAGTATGTACACATATTTATTTCTTTAAATCCATTTTAAGAATTAAAAATATTGGCAGGTAGAATTATAAAGTTTATTTTTAAAATTTTGTGGGCTTTGTCACAAGACTCTCATAAGTAGGAATTTATGCATTCATCTCTTACATACTTATATGCACCAAATATCATTAAGTGCTAGGTATACAGCAATAAAAATAAATAAATAGGCTATTCTCATGTTTTCTTGATTTTTAAAATTTCTGCTTCATATAGTCAAACAAAGAATGTCATTGTTTTTAAACTACTAGTTACAGAACATCCTCCTCAAACTGATTTTTTAAAAAAGGAAATGAACTTGCTCACACATCTGAAGAGGTAGTGCAGTGTCCCCATTGATACACCCTGTGGCTTCAGCTTGAACTGCCTTTTAGTCTTGTCCTTCTCTGTGTGTGCCTACAGCATTTCTAGGTTTGAAATCAATGACAGTAAAGTTCAAGGAAAGAAAGAAAGACAAAAAGTGGCTTTTATGCAGCCAAAAAACACATGAAAAAATGCTCACCATCACTGACCATCAGAGAAATGCAAATCAAAACCACAATGAGATACCATCTCATACCAGTTAGAATGGAAATCATTAAAAAGTCAGGAAACAACAGGTGCTGGAGAGGAGGTGGAGAAATAGGAACAGTTTTACACTGTTGGTGGGACAGTAAACTAGTTCAACCATTGTAGAAGTCAGTGTGGCGATTCCTCGGGGATCTAGAACTAGAAACACCATTTCACCCAGCCATCCCATTACTTGGGTATATACACAAAAGACTATAAATCATGCTGCTATAAAGACACATGCACACGTATGTTTATTGCGGCACTATTCACAATAGCAAAGACTTGGAACCAACCCAAATGTCCAACAGTGATAGACTGGATTAAGAAAATGTGGCACATATACACCATGGAATACTATGCAGCCATAAAAAATGATGAGTTCATGTCCTTTGTAGGGACATGGATGAAATTGGAAATCATCATTCTCAGTAAACTATCACAAGGACAAAAAACCAAACACTGCATGTTCTCACTCATAGGTGGGAATTGAACAATGAGAACACATGGACACAGGAAGGGGAACATCACATTCTGGAGACTGTTGTGGGGTGGGGGGAGTGGGGAGGGATAGCATTAGGAGATATACCTAATGCTAAATGACGAGTTAATGGGTGCAGCACACCAGCATGGCACATGTATACATATGTAACTAACCCGCACATTGTGCACATGTACCCTAAAACTTAAAGTATAATAATAATAAAATTTAAAAAAAAAAGTGGCTTCTGGAAGTATTCCCGAAGTGTGCCTAAGAACTTGCTCAGAAAATTTCCCTTCACATCAATGTAACCAAATAGGTTATTTCTCAGCTAAACACTAGCAAAGTAGTATAAGAGAAAAGAAATATCTTTCCTTCTAATCTTAGGCTCATGGCTGAGGCCCCGATTCCAAAAGACAGAGTAACAAGAGAAAAGCATACAAATTAATAATACATATTTTATAAGACATGGGAGCTTTCATAAGGACATGAATACCCAAACAAACAGGTAAGCGTGTGTGCTTTTTATGTTTGATTTGATGAAGAAGTGGACAATTGTGGAGAAGTAGGATTGACAAAAGAAGATTGATCTAACGATAATAAACTGGGGAGAAATTATTATAGCAAGGCCTGTGTGTTCAGATTTTCTTCTGAGTCCCTAAGTCTTCAGAGACAAGAACATTCCTTTTCGTTGGATTTAGGGTAGGCACTTCTTAAATAAGAGTTTTACAACCCTCAGGGGAGAAGGGAGGCAGAGGTCAGAGAGTGATCTTCCTAGATTTTATAACCTGCTTCAAAGAAGATGGGTGGGAGAGGGGAAGGTGAGAATGATCTTCCTGCTTCTGCTATTTTCACAAATGCCAGAGTGCCATCTTTTGGAATAGCATGTCCTGAACTCCTTCAGTGGGCAGGATTACTGTTAGACCAAACATACCCACTTCTGGATATGAACATGGCTACCTTAACCTGAGACAGAAGGGCCTCGTAGAAGAGTAGATTTCTGAACAGAATTATGATTCTCTTAGGAAGGCAGATAGGGAATTGAATTTCTGGTACACAAAAAACAATGTCTATTACAAGGAACTACCATGGTGTAAAGGTTTGTAATAGGTAAAACTGCAAATAACTTATATGCCCATTACAGGAGATTCTAAAAAGTATCTTATATTCATATACGTAAACTATCTGTACTAACATGAAAAACGACTGCTAGCTGCTAAGTGGAAAACAACATTGCTCTTATGTTTCTAGATAAACTATGTAAATATACAAGTACGTCTATACATACGTAAAAATACATGTGTATGGTATCTACGTATACACTCACAAAAACAAATATATAAGTATTTAGGAATCCACCAATAAATGTTATTTTTTAAAATATAACTAAGTATTTTGGACATATCTTAGATTTAAAAATCTCCTAGGTAATTTATATGTAATAGATATATTAGACAATTAAGTTCAATTGTACATTATGATTGAAAAAGCAAAATGTTATGCTAATTACAGCCATGAGAACTACTTTTTTTTTTTTTTTTTTTTTTAGAATCACAGATATTTATTAGCTCAGTTCCTGTGGGTCACATATCTTTTTTTTTTTAATTATTATTATTATACTTTAGGTTTTATGGTACATGTGCGCAATGTGCAGGTAAGTTATTATAACTTTAAAATAACTAGATAAATAGACTGCTAAAATGAATATTACAAAAGCACATTTACAAGATGAACTTTAGAAAGAACATAATATCCCTTTTAAGTCAATAAATCTATTCAAATTATTTAATAATAATAAAAACCTGAAAAATAGGTATTAGATATCATAACTTTATTCTTTAAATGTTGCATGGTAATATAAACATTACATTATTCAATAAAATAACTCATAAACTGTATTTAATAACTAGTTTAAATCAATTTAAGATACAAGGAATTTTAAAATGCTATTTGGGAATTCTTTATGGCTATTGACATTGAAGAAAAAGGAAAATGATAATTTTACCAGAACAAAACATTACAAGGAGGAAAATTTTCAAAATCCACTAGCAACAACAAAATAAATAATCATCATAGCAATAGTAATAATATGAAGAGTTTGAGAAAAACATGTCTTACAGGGAAAAAATGAGATCACTTCCCCCACACCTACTAAGTCCTTCTCTTCCACCACATCTGGTAAAACTGAGTCTTTATTTAGTTTTATGAATGTTAAATAGATACAGAGACTATGGGATCACTCTTATATCAGACAGTGCAGATAATTTATTTTCCAGTATTATAATTCCAGACTTTTAAATTTGTATAACTAAACATTTTAGTAAGAAAGTTAAAATAATTTTTTTTTTCGTAAAGAATTTTTTATGGTAGCTGTTAAATTTCTTTTTTTTTCTTTTTATTATTATTATTATTATTATTATTATTATACTTTAGGCTCTATGGTACATGTGTGCAACGTGCAGGTAAGGAAGGGGAAAATAATTATTTTAATTAATTTATAATTAATTATTAATTTATAAATATAATTATTTATTTAATTAAAATAATTATAATAATTTTAATTAAAATATCAGATTTACTATTATATTACAGGAGTTCATTGTACAGTAATGATACTTGGCTTTCACTTGGCTTTTGGCTAAATACTTATGTAAACATTTTGTCATCTTACCTGGAGCCAAATACCCACTCAGTGACACCTTCAGTATGTATATATGTCTCCGTGTGCATACAAATACATGAGTGTATATAGTTATTTGCATATATACATTTATACATGTGTATATATTTAAATGTGTATGTTTGTGTGTGTTTATGTGTGTATGTGTGTATGTGTATTTATATGTGTATATACATGTGTATATATATACACACACACGCACACACACACACATATATAGAGAGAGAGAGAGAGGAGAAATTCTGGAGACCTTTTCAAACTTTTTCTAATAAATATATCTACAGTTTGTCAGTTGTATAACTTTTATTTGTGACATGTATATTTCTGTTTCAGATGTTTTATTTTTAACATTTACTACATCTCTGCTAAAAATTCAGTGAAAGAAATGTATAGTAGACTGGTTTTGGAAGGTAAAGGCTGTTTTTCTTAGGGGTCTTATTAGAGTCTGTTCACACTGCAGCAATCATCCAATTAAGACTGAGAGTAAGGTTAAAATCCCATTAGGGCAATTATTCAGTCAATTACTCTGGTATGAGCATAGCCTTAGTTTAAGAAACATAGAACATCAGCCTATATCTAAAGGGAAAGAAGGTCAGGGCTATCTTCCTGGCAAACCAATTCCAAAGATTTAAGTGAGCTCATCCCTAAGCCAAGAAAGAATCACTTTTGGAAAAACTAGCACTTAAAAGGAGAGTACACTTAATTAGTACTGAACACATATCCTAGAAAACAGACTTATCACCACAGAGAGATGTCAAAAGTCAAGCATTTTACAGTAAGAGAGCTTTGGAAGCAGCTTGGGGTCCTTATTTAAGTGTCAAATCATTCATTCATTTACTTACTTCATCATTCACTAGGTAAATATTTATCATGTAAGAATGAGAATAAGCAGTTTACCTGAGGTCACCCCAGTAAACATACTTTATGCTGCACAGTGCTGGTCAGGGGTGAGGAAAGAGTCAGAGAAGTGAAGAGATAGAATGGTAATCCTGCGGCAATGTGAACCCTAAAGGATCCAAGACAACGTTTGGAGTCAATGATCCACAATTCCTTTTTTTGTTCCAAAGACTTTTGTTTTACTCTTCCTATCTTCTCAGCTATTGAATGGCACCTTTGTGATGCCCACTTTTGCTCTATATTCAAAAAACAAACCACTAACTAGTCATAAAATGCCCCAAGTAGGGTTATACAACCAAGCTTTGCTTTGCCTCTACAATGGCATTAAAATCCAAAACAAAACAAAAATACTGGTGTTTCATTCTTCTCTACCCTCCACCCTTGTCTTCTGGCATTGGATTTGCAAGGATAAGCATATGTAGCCTTTTCTTCAGATTGCATTTTGTGTATCACTGAAAATTGCATAAAATAAAATGGATCAGTTTCCCAAAAGGGGGAAATAGCAAATTGTGTTTTGATTTTTTTTTTCCTGCACTTCTGAAGCTACTCCAAGCATGAGGTTCCTGTTGACCATGCACCTTCTATGTAAAAATAGGCTCTGGATTTATTTCAACTTCTTGGAACATAGAACAGAAGGAGAAAAACCTGGGAAATGTTAACTAAACTACAGGTGCCAATTTATTTAAGGGTGAATTATTGTCCTTATAGATGGAGATTGGAATTCTTTCCAAATCATATAATGCAATTTTAAAGAATACATATTTATAATAGCATAAATTATAAATTTTAATGTTATTGTTTTTAGCCAAAAGTAGTGCTACACTGTAATTTTATCAATACATTACTTACTAAAGTACTGACAGCTGTTTAAGGGAAGTCGTTCTTGGGATTCTGGGAAAAGAAAATTATTAGTGAATTGTCAGGCTCTGGGAAAAGAAAATTATTAGTGAATTGTCAGGCTCTGTAATGATCTACCTAACTCTTTGCCACTGAATCCCGTACAACATTTAAGCTGTCCCAGAATTTTGTTCCTGAAACAAATTCTGGGGATAATCCTGTTTGTAGATGGGAAGAAAAGTAAGACCCTTTTATCAGCAATTCATGAAATCAGAATTAAGCTAGAATTAAATCAGAATTGTTTCTCCTGTTCAATACTCTAACTCCATTCTAGTAAGTAATTTCTGGTCTCATCCATCTGTATCAAAGGGAATTATTTAAATGTTATTTTTAGTGATAGTTTTATGTTTCTTATCTTCCTTTATCAATGTAGAGTTGAACATCATATATGCAATTAGTCATGCATTTTTTACTATGCACATGATTTTTAAAAGTAGTTTTACCTTTGCATATGTACTTTTCATGTAAATACTATATATAATGTAAATGTACATTATTCTCCACATTATCTATTTATAGATACAGATTAATATACGGGGTCATACAAACCAGATGATGAACACTACTTTATCAGTCATATATGATATTGTTAAAGTCAGTGTTGGCTAATTGAGTTTTGTGTGCTGAATTTAGAGCTTAACTCCTAAGATACATGTTCTGTATTAGTTTACTATTGCTGCTGTAATAAACTACCACAAAATTAATGGCTTAAAATAATACAAACTTGCTGTCTTACATTGATATCTTACCCTTTATGGAGGTCAGAAGTCTGATGAGTATCATAAATAAAGGTGCTGGCAGGGTGGCATCCTTTTCTGTGTGCTCTGTGTTTTCTTGCCTTTTCCAGCTTCTAGAGGTCACCCGCATTCCTTGGTTCACAACCCACTTACACCTTCAAAGTCAGCGAGGAAAGTTCAAGTCTTTCTCACATTACATCTCTCTGACCTTCTTTCTGGCATCCTTCTTCTACTTTTAAGAACCATAGTAATTACATCAGGCTCATCCAAATAATGATCATCTCCTCGTCTCAAGGTTCTTATTCTTAATCACATTTGCAAAGTCTCTTTTGCCATGTAAACTAACATATTCACAGGTCCTGAAAATTAGGACATGGATCTCTTTAGGAGCTTCTATTCTGACTACCACACCTTTATTGTATGTTTCTTTCTGGCAATATAGTTTCTGTGGAAATTGTGTCCTTTCTTGCCTAGTCCTTGCAGGGGATAGGATTGGTGTCCCTCAGCTGAAGACAAATTCTCATAGCTATGTCTCCTCCATAGTGTGAAATTTCCTGTGATGTTAAATTTCCTTATCCATCAACCTGAACCACTTTCTAAGATCTCTGTTTAAAACTCCTGATATCATAGTACTATCCCAGAGAGGGGACAAGATTTGACATCTCCAGTGTGACAATCATCCTCTGCTGTGTCCTCAGTTCCCCTGGACACTTCTATAATTTATATTTCATCCAACAAGTTTTTCCATTATCCATAGTGGCTATCACAAACCATCTGCACCAAGCTGCAGTTTCTATTTATATCACTTTTGTCATGATCATTGTGATATGGCCCCCAGGTCCCTGTTCAATGAAAGACATGTGGCCCAGCTGCCGGAAGTGTGGTGAGAAGACATTTAGGTGTTAGTCCCTGATTCAGAGGCGACTGCAATTGCAAGGAGCTGTCTTTCCTCTCCTCTTAGAGTGGCATACATGGAAATTACTGAATGACATGGGAGTTATAAAGGCTTGATCATCTCAGCCCATCTCAGAGCATCTCTGAAAGTTCATTCTAGTTCCAGAGCTCCATATGGAGTAGATCAAGGCTGTAGTTAGGTGTCCATCACACTTAGATTTCTCCCTCTATCTCATCCTGCTCCCTTTCTCTGTTTTCATAGTGATTGAACCCAAAAGTCCTCCTTTATAAACATTCTTCAAGCTAATCTGTTTCAGAGCCATCTTTACAGAGAAACCAACTTGCAACACCCTCTCAGGAAATGAGTTAACTTCCATACTAAGTGAAATGTATTTCTACTTGTCCTTGTAAATTTCAACCCAAATATTCCTTTCTCTTTAAGGTACTTTGTAACCTCTCCAGGCAAACTAAGTTATTCCTCTCATGCTCCCTCATATTCTAGAATATGAGGCTTCTATGACTTCTATCATCTGCTTATGAGGTATCAGAACTTTATAAAAAGTTATATACTACTTGCCGTTATTTCTTTACCCACTAGAACATGTGTTCCCTGAGAGCAGGTAGTGTTTCCTTCTTATTGGCCCTTTAACATGTGAAACATAAATTGGCATAAAGATTTTTAATAAATAAATACTTTTAAATGAATAGATGGTCTCTTCTCCAACTATGAAATCCCAGTTCAGTTAGGGTTTATCACATTACTTTTCATACAAAGTGGGCACAACATATCAGATCTAATTTGCACAAAATATGTACTCTACTTATGCCCCACTCTCATCCAATCATGCTTTTCTACAGATTAAAGAACAATAAAGAGTCCACAAGCCATTAAAGTAGATATTTTTTCCATTTAAAATGATTTTTACAACGCTTCTAGCCAACGTTTTTTAATAAGTTGCTCGCTAATTCTCAATCATATGTTCCTGCCCATCTATCTATATAGTTTGTACCTAGCCAGTGTCCAATTAACAAGAGATAGTAAAAATCTGTCAACAAAATCTATCATAAAATATGATAGTGAGCATTATCTACTTTCCAATAGAGCTGGATTCTCTGTATTCTTAATGGAACTGCTTCCCTGGAGAGCAGCACTTGTATTCAGCAATAAAGCATGGAATACCAGTGAGAGTTTATCCTACTCTCAAAAAAATTTCAAGTCTCCAGTTCACTGCAGCTTTTCTCTCTTTATTTCAATTGCTTAAGTTAACCCTCTATTGTATTGTATAACAGGCAACAATACACGCAGAAGAACCATAGAAAAAACCCAGTGTAATTGATCACTAAATTAGAATTATTTTTCCTTATTGTATCTGTCCCCACTTTTTCTACTTGATTGCATTACTTATCTCCTTCTCCTTGGTATGAGTATCGTAACATTATCTGATTTTTCACAGCAGTGATAATGTTTCAGTGTACTTTCTATTTATTTTTGATATTTAGAAAGATAGTCAGTTTGGGCCAAGGAGTTTCCTGAGCAGCTTTACATCACCCAAGTGCCTGATAATTCTAAAAATCTGATATCTGTACAACATTTCTTCATTCATGATTTCAGGTATTACTAGCCCTGGTTAAGCTCTGATTATGCTTCTTTTCCAATTCTACATATTTTGTCCAGAACATCTGAAAAATGTCCGTACAGGACCAAGAAACATATATGAGAAGTATATGCTTCATGAACTCTGACCTAAATGGTCTAATTTTGGAGCTGCTATTAGGTTTTCAACCTGATATTGCCTAGATTATAGGTGGTTGTATTAAATCTAAACTTTAATCCTAGCAAAAGTGACAGCATCTTTTTATTTCTGTTATCTCCAAAGTTCTAAAATGTTGATTTTGATGTCATCTGAACAAGGACATATTTTGAAATGTGAAATATCAAAATAAACAATAAAAAAGAGACACAACAATATGCGTTTGAGTACTCGTACAGCATGAAAATAAGAATTACAATCCACAAATCATTATAAATGTTATTTATATGGCATTTATTAGATTAATATATTACTATATAAATAAAATAACATTTGAAGTTAGAGCTAGAGGAAGAGAAGTATAAAACATGATAAACAGCTCTCTTAATAATTAGATTGATTTAGACAGAAAAACACTAAATTATTAAGAGAAATGACAGTCAGAACTAATTTACAAGCTCAGAATCCCTCCAGTTAGTCATGAAATTATTGCTATAATATTCCAAGAGGGTTTGGACCGAGAACTAATCTGTTGTGGAATAAGTTAGAGATGATTATGTGGCTGGTGATGAACAATATGGAGAACTCTTACTTTTCTTGTTTAAAGGGAGTGTTACAGATGGTATTACCTGCATCTGAATATAATAAAGATGGTTAAAAATAAGAATTAGTGACCTAATATACTTTGCATATTGAGTAAAAATCTGTCTTACTGATTCGGGCTGTTTATAAAGACCTTGCCATTGGTAGGATTCTCTTTTAAACTCAGAAGCTACATTATGCCTCTCTGAAGCAATCACTTTTTTTTATGAATTGTACATTTTAGAGTCATCCACTCATAGCTGTTCCTGAATTATTGCCTCAAGGACATTCAAGGGTATCCTCTTAACTGTAGTAAAAGAATTTCTCAAAAATTTTAAATACGATTTTTCAAAAGCAAAAGAGTAGCTTCATATTTGTTTTGGGATTTCTTGAAATATTTAGGTATTCATATTCCAGCTGGATTGAACACCCATGATCATAATTACTAGAACATATCAAACACTTTACTACTGATTTAAAATAAATTACTTTAACACAACCAATCTTCTATGGTAACACTCAACTTTACCTGTCTCAATTGCTCCAGAACAAACATCTTGAGATACAATATTCACAGTACAATATCTTAGAAAAGAACATTTTAAAATTTTAGAAAAAAAAATCAGGATGCACTTTGTAAGAGTTGCACTTTATTATATCCTCTCAGAATAATTACATAGCAGTAAAAATTTAAAATAGAATAATATGTAAAATATTTGGTACTAAGAAACAAGTTAACTTTCTTGAGTCCCAAAGCAGGTAAGATTTGTAAGTGGAGAATTGCAGGTTAGATCTTACTTAAGAGCATCTTAATACACATTTATGGGTCACAATAAGTTAATTCAGAAGTTTCAGCTAGAATCAGCACATGAAATTGCCCCAAGCACTTGGGTAAGAAAAGAGGAGAAATCTCACAGCCTGGTTTAGCACAGGGGCGGGGGCTAAAGAGCCACAGATAAAAAAGGAAAGTTTCTGAACATTGGTTCTTTAACCAAATTCTCTAGAAATTTTCAAGAGATACACTGACTATGGAAACTATAGTATTAAATTATACAAACCAGTCTCGATTTGAGGAAGAAAATAATATATTTATTTAATGTAGGTTTATTATAATTGTAAGAGCTCCAAAGGCAACAAAAGGCACACATTTTTTATCACTGACTTCTAAATTATTATCAAGCATTACCTCGATCTTATTGTTTTACAGATTTTGCTTCTTGCATTTATAAGCAAATTTTATTGCTTCTTGATCTTGCTTCTTGTATTTATAAGCAAATTTTATTATTAAATAAAGCTATTTCTCATAGACTGTGAAAGCTTTCTTACCCATGTGATGTTTTAGAAAAATCTGTTTCACTTTTGTTGTATTGTGTTTTGACAAAATCATTGGGAATAATTTTGAGCTTTTATCTCCCTTTTGTCCTCTTTACTTTTACTCAAGGAACTTAGAGTATGCAGTAGCCAGGTTTCAGGTGTTTTGTGACGTACAAGAAATACATAAATGAGCAAGGTCCTTCTGGTCAAGCAACTTCAAGCATGTAATAGGATTCTTGACCTCTGTCAGTGGATGGTTTGGTTACTAGAAATATACTTGCTTAAAAAGCAAATAAAGAAATACCTGGTTATGTATTGTATTTCAGAAAAGCATACTGAAAACGTAAACCCATGTGACTACAGGCATTAAGAAAGTGTAGCCATAATGATTGAACCCCTACTAAGTTTTGCTTACTTGGCTTATATTATCTCTATTATTCATCATAACAATATTATGAGGTTGGCATTATTATCTTCATTTCTCATACAAAAAAAGAGTCTGACCCTTTGAGAGTTTTGACAACCTATTCAGAGCTAAACTAATAATAAGCAGTAGGGCTGGCCTATGATAAGCGCATGATCTTCTCCCATGTAGTATTTAATAGTTTGCACTTGAAAACATCAATACACCTGAGAATTTCACTGCATAGTTGCTTTAACTGTCATATTACATATTTCCTCACCCTCAACTAATGCCTAGGCAGAGGATCTTTAATGAATACTAGATATAATGGTTAGGCTTAAGGTCTTAGAGAATTTCCTCAACAATGAAACACTTCCAGTGAGGCTCAAAGGTATATGGGTCCAATCCAAACAAAGCCTAGAAAATATAAATAAATATAATATGTAAAAATTTATAACATTGGAAATGACAAAATAAAATTAAGACTGATTTACCACATAATTTTTGTTGAAAACCATGAGATTCTACCATCGCAAAGTACCAAAAAACAGAGTGAAGAAAAATAGAATGAAATAATATGCAGTAATGGAAGTTAACAATTTTGCCTGTTCAGGATAGTTGTGGACACCTCTGAGATGTTACCAACTGATGTGGCAGGATTCTACTTTGTAACATTATTTCATGTAAATTATTAGAAATTTATTTTACAATACAATTTTTATTAATAAATATAAAATATATATTTAGGTATTTATACTAGGATATCTGAAGACATTGTCTTAAAGCTTCTTGCATTTATGGACTCATTTTACTTGTGGAGATTATAAGAGATGATCTGTTCCAATGTCATTTTAAGATGGTAATTCATTATGTTATTATGATAACATATTATATGAATATTTTCCTTGGATATTTAACAAAACTTACTACAAGAAGGATTAGGCATAATAATATAGTCATTGTCTGAAAGAAGCTTATAGTCTAGGAGGGAAATTAAATGGATACACTGTTAGGGAAGGAGAGATACAATTATACAGGAGAAGATAAAAGGGATGAACTCAGGTCCATGACAGTTAATGAATAGGTACTTGTGGATGCTTCATGGTATTTGAACACATCCTTGAAAGAGATGTATTATTTTAACACACAAAGATGAATATTATATCAACAGTGCAGGATACATAATATGAAACCTTATAAGATGGGACAGGTGAGCATCAGATTTTCAAGAACTTTGAATAAGTTTAGATAGCATTTGTTATAAAACAGCACATTGCTGAAGATTTATGAAAGGAGACTGGATCGTATAATGAGAATGGTAATTTAGAAAGATTAACGTGGTAATTTCCTGAAGGTTTGACTAATCAGTGAAATGGACAGAATACAGGGGACCATTAGCAATAATGCAGGTATTGAGAAAGCAGAAACTAAACTAGAGTAGTGACAATAGGAATCACAAGTCAGACTAATGCAAAGCACAGATGTAAATCTGGCAATCACCTTTAAAAACTAATAAATAAATGAAACAAAACCTGCAACTCACAGTGGACTTCAGGGTTAAGGTTAAGAGTGAAGGAGTAATGAATAAACCATGTGAATTTTCAAGAGTAATAATAACAATAAAATGTAGACGTCACAGGAGCCACTTTAAAACTGAAATCTAAGTGGTAGTATTCAATATTCAATAGAATGAAATGTGTGTCTTGAGCTTCTGAGGAAGATTGGGAATGAAGATTGCTGATTTAGGAATTTAAACAGATGTTAACAAAGCTAATCTATTTGCAATTACAACAACTGCAACAAAATGCCCCCAGAGCAGGAAAACAACCTCAATGTAGATAAGAAAGAGTAGCTTGGGAGGTAAGAAGGTAGAAAAATCAGAAATGTAAAGAGAACCTAGCTGTTCTGGCGTTGGTTCAAGCAAGGTGAGTGCTTCTAAGGGCGACCCGGTGAATAACGTGAAATGCTGTAAAGATGAAGAAAAGTGCAGCTTGAGGCCGGGCGCGGTGGCTCACGCCTGTGATCCCAGCACTTTGGGAGGCCGAGGCGGGTGGATCACGAGGTCAGGAGATCGAGACCATCCTGACTAACATGATGAAACCCCGTCTCTACTAAAAATACAAAAAAAATTAGCCGGGCGTGGTGGCGGGCGTCTGTAGTCCCAGCTACTTAGGAGGCTGAGGCAGGAGAATGGCGTGAATCTGGGAGGCGGAGCTTGCAGTGAGCCCAGATTGCGCCACTGCACTCCAGCCTGGGCGACAGAGCGAGACTCCGTCTCAAAAAGAAAAAAAAAAAAAAAAAAGGTGCAGCTTAAACAAAGAGCACCTGTTAGCAACTTTTGTGGGCTGGCAAGCATGGTGCTCTGACTCCAGGGTGGCTGTGCTCCTTCACTGAACCTATGCACCGTCTTCTGGTGTCAGCATTTTCCTTGAGCCTGTCCTCTTTCACGGCATCTATTACCTAAGCACAAAACGTCTAGAGATCAGGAGACCAGGTTTTAAACCAGTCAAGAATGCACAAGTGTCCATTTTTTTCTCTGAATGTGGAGAGACTATAAATATGTAAGATGAATTACTTTTTATTTCCTATCCAAATGGCCTAAGCAGGCTTTCTTATCCTAGTGCTGCTATGATATTGTAAGATCATTGCAGACTTGTCTACCAAATACTAGAATGTACAATGAAAGACAAACCTGGTAGTTGAAAGAGAAATTTTCAGGATAGGAAAAATGGTATAGATTTCTCAATAGATGGGAAA